>NC_142048.1:23049100-23225350 GCF_982192425.1 Myodes glareolus | reverse complement strand
TACAGCTAGTATTCACCTATGAGTGGGTACATACCATGCCTATATTTCTGATATTGGGTTACCTCTCTCACGATGGTTTCTTCTAGTTCAGTCTAGGTGCATGCAAATTTCAAGATGTCATTTTCTTTTTACCACTGAGTAGCACTCCATTGTATAAATGCATCACATTTCTTTATTCATTTTTGATGAAGGGAATTTAGGTTGTTTCCAGTTTCTGGCTATTACAAATAATGCTACTATGAACATAATTGAATAAATAAATGTCCTTGTAGTATGATTGAGCATCTGTTGAGTACATGCCCACGAGTAGTATTGTTGGGTCTTGCAGCAGGTTGATTCCAAATTTTCTGAGAAACCACCACAACCCCAGAGAAGCTAAGTAAGAAGGGGAGCCCTAAAAGAAACCTATATAGGTCTCTCTTGGAAGGGGAAATAGACAAGACCTCCTAAGAAAATTGAGAGTGTGGGCATGGGGGTGTAGGGAAGGTGGAAGAGGAGGAGGGTGAAAGGGGAGGAGGAAAGAGAACTTGAGGGAATGGGATAGTCGATATGGGGGAAGGACAGAGATGGAGAGCAAGGAAAGAGATATCTTGATTGAGGGAGCAATTATGGGACTAGCAAGAAACATGGCACTAGATAAATTCCCTGGAATCTACAACAATGACCCCAACTAAGTAGTAGTGGAGAGGGTACCTCAACAAATTGATGTCTTAAAGTCATCATAGAAACTCCATTCACCAAATGATGGAAGCAGATGATGAAATCCACAGTGTAGCTATGGGTTGAGCTCCCAAAGTCCAGTTGAAGAGTGGGAGGAGTGAGAATAAGAGCAAAGAGGTCAAGACCATGATGGGGATACCCACTGAAACAGCATATATGAGCTAATGGAAGCTCACCAACTCTGGCCTAACAGAGAGGGAACCAGCATAGGACAAAACTAGGTCCTTGGAATGTGGTTGACAGTTGAATGGCTAGGGCAGACTGTGGAGCCACTGACAGTGAGACCAGGATTTATCCCTGTTTGTTCAGGCGTTTTAGAACTTATTATCTCTAAAGGATACCTTGCTCAGTCTAGATATTGTGGGAATGTCCTTGGTCCAGCCTCAAAGCAAAGTGCTAGACTTTTTGCGCTCCTGATGGGAAGCCTTACCCTCTCTGAGGATAGATGGGGGATGGGATGAAAGCAAAGTGGAGACACTTGGAGGAGGGGAGGGAGTGTGTAGTGGTTTCAGCATGCAAAATGAGAAAAAATTGTTTTTTAAATAAGTTAAAACTAAAAATTATGAAATATACAAGAACATGGATACTTATTAATAGTAGAATAATAGAAACCATTAGTAAGTAAAATTAAGTCAGGCTCAGAAAGATAGATATTTGTGCCTTGTCGAGTGTTGATATAAGGGCTTTTGCCTTATCATATTGTGTTTTGTTTATTACTGTATGGCTTTCATCTCTTCAGGGCCTGTTCTTTTCTGAAAAGTATATGGAGGGAGAGTGGATCTAGATGAGATGAGTGGGGGTTCTGGGAGGATTGGAGAGAGAGAATAATGTGGTCAGTATATAGTGTACAAGAGAAAAATCTCTTTTCAAAGACAAACCACAAAATCACAGAATACCTCATCTGAATCTTATGTGTGTTTATATCTATGTGTGCATGTGGATGTATATGTGTTCAACATTTGTATGGGTCATGAAAACAGAGTGGTAATCATGTGGTAAAGAGTGGACCGTAAATGAGGGAAAGGGAGTGTGGGGATGGCACACAAATGGCCAGGAAACAGAGGCAGAACACTGAGGGGAAGGACAGGGATCAGAAGCATCAGAAGGCGAGGCAAAAGATAAAGTCAGGGAAGATGGACAAAAAAAAGATGATGCATAAAAATGCCACAAAGGATTTATGCTATCTTAAGATATACTATAAAATATTATGTTTTTCTTAAAGTTTAATGTATTATTATTTTTATTCTTCAGAAGTTTAAATCAATCACCCTGCGTGAAACCCGACCCCTTCAGAGTAATCCGCTGCATTTTAAAATATAGTCACTTAATAAGGAAGTAGTTATTGATAAAGAAAGGTTCTGTTTATTTCTTTAAATGCACAAAATGATGTCTGGGTGTATACTTAAGGTAAACAATAGTTGACGAACAATATCAATTATACTGTTGTATTGTGAAATAAAAAGTTATATTGACAATTCCACTTTTCATGTTGGAACATGCTTTGAGGAGTGCAGTAAAATTTAATGATGTAAGACATAAAATATAGGAAATGAAGAAATGACATGAGAGTTGTTTACACGCTGCTAAATTTGAAATCTTTGCATCAAATTACATAGGTAAATAAAACCTGCATATAGTGGACCAAATTCAGTAGAGCTCTGAGTTGAAACCTTGATTGTATCTAAGCAGAACATGAAGTTGAGTAGAAAAGGAGGTAGGAAGAAGTTTAAGGAGAGGATACAACATAATAATGCATACATTTAAAAATAAACAATGAAAAACAAAAGAAATGTCAAGTCATAGGTAAAATATTCAATAAATTTAACTTCTCATAGAGAACTTGACTGAGACCTTAAAGAAGTGTCTGTATGCTCATACATGGATAAGGATGTGTGTGTGTGTGTACTTGTGTAGAAATAATTCTTTAGAAATTTTTGGTTCTGCTTTATGATCTGCTATATAATTTTATTCCTTCATTGTTTCCCTAGCAAATATAACACTTAGTCCTTCCTCCATCTGTCCTAGCTAGGATTTTGTCGCTGTGATAAACACCATGACCAAAAGCAACTTAAAAAGACAAGACTTATTTCAATTTACAGCTCACAGTCCTTCGTTGAGCGATGTCAAGGTAGGATCTTAGGCAGGGAATGCAGAAGAACTGTGGAGAAGGAGCTCTGTTTTCTGGCTTGCTCCCCATTCCCCTTCCAGCCTGCTTTTTAATACAAGCCAGCAGCAACTGTCCAGGGTTGTCAATGCACACAAGGACCTCCCTAGGTTCCACGTATATTGTTAGTTAAGAAAAATCCCTGCAGACCTGCCTACAGGCAAATGTGCCGAGGGGGTTTCTCAACTGAGGTTTTCTCTTGCCAGGTGATCCTAGTTTGTGTTGACACAACACAGACACACAGACAAAAATCAATGCAAAAACAGAGACAGTGCAGTCCTCCACAGGCCTGTCCCAGTCAAATCCTTCTATATCAAACTACTACAGATGGAAAAATTTGGCAACGTGGCACTTTTTGTTAGAAGATTGGTACTACAATGAGAACTCAATCTTTGCTGGCAGGCTATAAATGTATCATGATGAAAGCCTATATACAACTTCCATTATTTCCATGAGAGTACTTTATATAAGAAAGATGTGGAGAAACTGGAGGAATGGTCCAGTGTGTAGGTAGCTTTGCTACTTTCTCAGAGGGTCCAGGATTGGTGTCCATCACACATGTGTGATGCTTTACAACTGTCTCTAACTAGGACTCCAACTAAACCAGTACCCTTTTCTTGGAATGTGGGAACCTTCTCTTACATGTATAGGCATATACACAACAAAAAATAAATAAAATAAATATTTTTAAAAGAAAAAATGAGGATTTAGGAAAATATGGTTTCATTAATAGTAAGAAAATTGTACAATAAGTATATATATATATATAAAATCAAGAATAGTAAATAAAAACTTACTATGTATTCATTATATCAATTATCTTATATCATTATCTTATTTCATCCATCCAGTAAAAATTAAAATAAAAACACTGAGAAAAGTACTGATCACAAACAAATTTTTTAAAAAAGTGTTAGTTAGGGAGAAATTTTAAAATTCAGACTATCACAGGTTTGTTTGGAATAATGTGAGTAGAAGGAATATTCAGAATCAATAAACCCAATTCAATATAGTATAATGTTTCTATTTATTTACGAGGTTGGAAATGAAGCTGTTATCAGCCAGTAATAGGCAGTTAATGCCATCTTGCAATCCAATTATTTCAGTTTTGGAAATTGCTGGCTTCTATTTGGTATATGCTTAATTTTGTCTATTCAGGTAAATAAGAGTTAATAGCCAGAATGTGAATTTGCCACAGCAGATAATTAGTGTAATCTGTTATGTATGAAAGCTAAGCTGGCAGAATTCTGTTTTTAATAACGCTCATGGTATCAAATCACCAATTTCTCATCGTGGCTGCAAAATGCACAGATGGGCAAGGACTCAGTCCTCCTTTGCAATTTATTTGTTTTTTCAAAAGAACCTACTGAGACTATTCTTCTATTATTTCAATATCCAGAATAACAATAAAATCTAGTGACTGAAATATTTTATTTCAACTTGAGATACCCTCTCTTATTTATTATGGTGATCAACTCTTAGCACACCAATTATCTATCTCCCCTCCATTATATATCTATTTTACATTTTGGCATGATACATAAACAGTAGAACAATGTTACACCAAATAATATTTTGAAAAGTAATACATACATAGTCCTACTCTGATATAATACAAAGCAGATCAGCATATTTAGTACTTATTTTATTACAATGCTTTATATTTTAGACAACTACTACTTATAATAATGTAAAAATAACAATATATTATTTATAAATTTATCATTGGAATCAATTCATGATGTTTAGATGTTTAGAGACTCCTTATTGCTGTATAAAAGACAGAGAATACATGATAACTGATGTCTAACAAAAAAATAATCTGTCAAGTATTTTACTGGTATGAGAATTAAACTCTTATTTTGTAAAGTACATTGGTGAAGCCCTCACTAAAACTGCAGCTAGGAAAGTAATTGCTCTTCCAGAAACTTCTCTGATAAGTTTGTACATATCAGATATTTGTATGGAATATGTAACAGGAAATAAATCTGTCAATTTTTAGACTAACAATTATGGATAATTTAAACTCTTTTTTTCCTGAATGCTCTTTTTTCTGTTTATGCATATTCTTGTATATTTATATAAAACATCAATTTAACACATTCACAATTTTGAAAAGTTAGTTTTTCATGTTGCATTTATTATGTAATATATTAGGTTAAAAAATTAATATAGAATATATTTAATTTGGTCCACTCTACTGTCTCTCTATCTCCCTCTTGCTATCCAAGTACTTTATTTTTAGTGGAAAAAATTATCACAAATGCAACTGTGGCAAAATATGTATATTTCACAGACATTATTAGAGCTTTTTTCTGATATAAAGGATTTGTAGATAAGACAGTATTTCCAGGTTTCTGTTTCTGTTGTTGTTTTTGATGGGGATATATTCTCATTGTTGTTGAATATTTTGGATAATATAGATATGGAGGGGGATGGAATAAGGTGGGAATTCAGGAAGGGAGAGAATATGGAGAAATAGAGAGGAAGAAGGAAAGAGGGCTGAGAAATTTAGTGGGGATACAATGAGAAAGGTAAGAAACCTACAACATACGAGAGAAAAGAACACAGGGATAGCAAAATAGGATCTGAATTTGAATTTGTTTCTAGTACTTTGTTTCATAGAACATTTGTAGCTAACATGGATGAAGTGTTGTTCAAGCTACTATGTACTTGAAATATACAAGGAATGTAGCTCCTTGAGCCTGGGAGTGAGCTGAAGAGTGAGCCAGGAACCATTGCCCCTTCACTGTTTCCTGCTTCAGGTTTTGCGTGAGTCCATACCATTATGTCCTTATTGAAGGACTGCGAACTGGAAAATGAAATAAATACCTTCTTGCGGGGCGCCATCCTGTCCAGCAGGAATGAACCCCACCAAAAACGAGAATTCCTTCTCTGGTCACATCTTTATTTGGAGCATTCCCTTGAGGAAAATTGGGGGAAGGGAAGATAGAGCAGGGACGAGAGAAAGCTTAGAGAGAGGAAGTAGGGTCCCGAGGCATCTGCTTTTAAACGGTGGAGCGGCTTGAACGCTGTCCTGATTGGTTAATGCCATTCTGCTGGTCTGAGCATGTGCAGGCAAGGGTGCAGGCAGGGTTGCTCAGCCCCACATGGCTACCTCCAAACTGCAGGACCACCTGTGCCTCCAGGTGGCTCCCAACATCTCCCCCTAATTATTGTCTTTAAGAGCAATAAGGCAAAACTATTTTCCAATCTGGTCCCCACCTAGACGCAGCATGCCAAGGATATCTCTGCTCCCACCCATCTCCAAGGAGGGAGAAAGGCAGAATAGAGTCAGTCAGAAAATTGTTAAGAGATAAGAGGTTGCACAGGGTGTTGCTCAAGGCGATAACGTGAGACAGCTGCTCTTGACATCGCCCAGAAGGTCATCTCTGCTGCCTCCTCTGCACGAATCTTCCACAGCAGGACACTCAGCATCCACTGGGTCATCTTCTTTATCTCTCTTGTCAGTCTCGCTGGCATCCAGATGTATGTCAGCATTCCTAGAAAAACATAAACAAAACTCTCCTCCCAAATTAACATTTAAGAGTACTAAAAACTCTCAGTGTAAAAATTCAGCACAATCAGTACTGGAAGTAGGCTGGTTTTGAACTTAGAGACTTGCATGTCTCCGTTTCAAAGAGCAAATCTTGTTTGTCTGTACCAGCAAAATTTTGAATTAAAAATTAAGTGTATAGAATGCAAGAGAAATCCTTTCTCTGGGGGAAGCTGTCACTGGTAGTGTAGTCCCCCTCTATTGTTTAAAAACCAAAGCAGTTGTCATTGGGAATTGACCTCATTACAGATGGTTGTGAGCCACCATGTGGTTGCCGGGAATTGAACTCAGGACCTTTGGAAGAGCAGGCAATGCTCTTAACCACTGAGCCAACTCTCCAGCCCCCCTATTCAGATGGAAAAAACCTCTAGGTAGCATTGTTTATCTCACCAGGTGCCTCAGGCAAAAGGTCCGCCTTTCTTTGTTACCTAGGATACGGTAACCAGGTAAACATGCCTTTATTATGATAATCAGGACCAGTTCTTTGAGGGAGAATGGACGTCGCTCATCAATCTGGCTACTTCCTGCTGACGAAGGGACGTTGTTTAGGGGATAAATGTTTTTATCTGACTGAATTTTTGGCGACAAATGTTTTTATCTGACTGAATTCTTGGCGACCTTGACTGAGGGCGGCAGCAGCGGCGCGGCGGTTGCCCCGCCTCTGAGGCCCATTGTGGTGCGCTCCGCATGGCCCAAAGGCATGGCTCCGCCCCGGGCCGTGCGCGCCCTGCCTCACCTCAGGCATCGAATTCGCACCGCCAAGCTGTGAGTCTCCGGCGAGGGGGGCATCCGCCCACCCGTGGGGGGGCTTCTCCTGCCCGGTCCGCCCGCGCGCAGAGCCCCGTTCTCTGGGAACTCACCTCCCCGCTCGCCCATGTTGCTATGGAAACACAGTTTTTCCGCAGAGCCGATTCAGCTCCTCTCTGCTTTCTATGGCGCCGCTGCTCACCACGCAGCTTCCGCCTCAGTCAGGCGAGTCCGCTCAGGTGCTGAAAAAGTCCTCCAAAAACCATAGCCCCGCCAGAAGGCCGGGACATATAGCCTCTGATGTCACACGGACTTTAGCCTGCCCGTCGCCATGGCGATCTGGCTTTCCGTAGGCCCCCAGCAAACTCCCCGCCAGCAACCGGTTGCGTCTCCCTCCTGAGTAGCTGGGATCACAGGTGTGCACCACCGTGCCTGGCCCACTTCCGTGTTTCTAATCAGGCATTACCGCTCAAAGGCGGGCCGGCTGCCGCCAGCACTCTCAGCACGATCAAGCAGCTTGTCTTTCTCAGTCAAAAATTAAAGTTTTTTGTACGTGAGAGCCAGAGACTGAGCTCTCTTAACAAAATTAGGCGAAAATCACCTCAGAAACTCTGTGGCTCTTTAAGAACAGGGAAGGCAGTGATCAAGCTCGCCTCCCTGCGAGACTGTTGCCTCCAGTCTCTAACAGCGAGTACGCAGGTGGACGGAGAGGGAGCGGAAGCCGCGGTCTCCCGTACCCCATCGTCCTCAAAGTCCCGCCTTAGTTACCTCGCCTTTTTTGCTGCTGTTTACATTCCTCCTGCACTGAACTTAAGGGATTTTTCTTCCCCGTTGCTTTCTGTACCTTCTTTCAGATACCTTAACTTTGATTTTTTTTGTATTTTTTTTTCTATTTAGGCCTATCCTTTGAAATTCCTTTTTACATTTCTTTTCCTCCCCTTTCTGGGGATTCACAGACGTCACTCACCGCTCCATGTTCTCAGAGTTCTGAAATTCAAGGCTCTCTGTGCTGGTGTCTGATCTTGGCTTTTTCTCCCGGGCTTTCTCAGGGTCCCCCGGCGTAGTTGTCAGGGTCCCTCAGCGTCCCGGAGTTTCGAGCACCAGTTGCGGGGCGCCATCCTGTCCAGCAGGAATGAACCCCACCAAAAACGAGAATTCCTTCTCTGGTCACATCTTTATTTGGAGCATTCCCTTGAGGAAAATTGGGGGAAGGGAAGATAGAGCAGGGACGAGAGAAAGCTTAGAGAGAGGAAGTAGGGTCCCGAGGCATCTGCTTTTAAACGGTGGAGCGGCTTGAACGCTGTCCTGATTGGTTAATGCCATTCTGCTGGTCTGAGCATGTGCAGGCAAGGGTGCAGGCAGGGTTGCTCAGCCCCACATGGCTACCTCCAAACTGCAGGACCACCTGTGCCTCCAGGTGGCTCCCAACACCTTCTGCCTCAGGTGGCTTTGGTCAGTGTTCTATCATAGCAACAGAGAACAAACTAGAAGAGATACAAGAGTGTTTGAAGAAGCTGCCTTTGGGTAATACACGATATTTTGCTTATTTAATGAATTTTCATCTAAACTTCACTCAATGGCCCTTTTCCAAAACAAGGTAAAAATCTATGGGTTGTAGATATTAATATTTATTAATATTTAAATCTGTTTATTTTTATAATTTCATATTTAAATAAATCATTTTTATAATTGTACTCAAAACTGCCCTTTTCGTTTTAAAAGCTTTTATCCTCTGTTTATTCTACTTGTCCTTGCTCTAATTCTTTTGCAATAGGTTACTTGAACTACTTTTTATAATTGTATTGTTTATGGAATACATATTTTCAGAAATGTTAACTTTACCCATATATACATTCATTTTTTAAGTGTTTCCATTGTTATTTTATAATTTTACATACAGCATATAGGAACTGGAGAGATGGCTCAGCTATTTAGAGTTCTTGCTATTCTTAGAGAGGACTTGCATTTGGTTCCAGTCAGTGCACACATTGCAAAGCTCACAAGCTCCTGTAACTCAACATCCAGGGCACTTAATTCCCACTTAAGGTGCCTTAATTATTTCTTCACTATTCATGTATAATCACACCACACATTGTCATATATTTTGCTCTACATTTTTATGATTTTTAAAAAAGATATCCATTTTACATTTCAACCACTGTTCTCCCCTTCACCTCTTCCCCCTCCTTGTCTTCACTCCAGCCTACTTTTCAGACACTCCTCCCAAAGGGTAAGGGCTTTCATGGGGTGTCAACAAAGCGTGGCCTATTAAGCTGAGACAGGACCAAGCCCATTCCCCCTGCATTAAGGCTGAGCATGGCTTCCCAATAGGAAATGAACTCCAATAGGCTAACTTATCCACCAGGGATAGATCCAAGTCCTACTTCCAAGGGCTCCTCAGATAGAACAAGCTATACAATTGTCTCCCACAGGCAGAGGGCCTACTTCATTCCCTTGGATGCTACACAGCACGTTCATGAGTTCCCACAAGCTTGGTCTGTGTAGATTTGTCCTTCATGATCTTGACATTCCTTGCTCATATATTCTCTCTTCCCTCTCTTTGACTGGATTCTTGGAACTCAGCCAGGTGCTTGGTTATGGCTCTCTACAACGGTTCCACCAATAACTGAAGGAAGTCTTTATGATGATAGTTTGGGTTTTTGCCAATCTGATTGTAGGGGAAAGCCAGTTCAAGCACCCTCTCAACTATTGCTAGGATTCTTAACTGAGGTCATCCTTGGATATTCCTGGTAGTTTCCCTAGCACCAAGTTTCTCCTAATCCCATATTGGTTCTCTCTATCAAGATATCTCTTCCATTGCTCTCCATCCTTCCCCCAACTTGATAGTCTGCTCCCTCATGTTCTGATCCCCCATCCCCTCCCCTTTACCACCTCTCTTTGACCACATTTTACCCAGGAGATCCCAATTACCCTTCCCAGGGCTATCCATTTGTCCCTCATAGGAACTTTCTGTAGAAAGAGGTCGCTTGTTCGTCCGGGCCGCCCAGAACTGCTAAAAATAAATATAAATGTCCCTCTTTTGCAGGCTTCATATTCCAGGATTAAAAGGTTTCAAATGTAACTTCACAGTTTTAAATTTCCTCTAATCATGTTCTAAAGTGTTCAGGCCTTTTAACCTAAAGCTTTCCTGGAGTGTGATATCTACTAAACATGGACTGAAAAAGAAAAGAGAGAGAGGTGGGGGGGGGGGACAAAGAAAAGGAGGAAGAAGAAGAAAAAGAGAAAGTTGTCCCATGTGTGTACTTTCTTTCTTCAAGTTTTTAAAATTTCTTCGTGTATACTTTCTCTATTTGCAGAACTTCCTTAGGCCATTCTGTTAGAGAAAATCTCCTGATAACAAATTCCCTTATTTTCCCTTCATCTGAGAATGTTTTGGATCACTTCGCTGGTATGAAGAATATTTTTGGTGCCCTTGACATTCTGGTTGACAGTTATTTCTTTAATGATGTGAAAATAATGTGGCATAAGCTTCTAGACTTCCTCTCATATGAAGAAAAATAAAAGATCTCAGGTTATCAGAACTTTTCTTCTCTTGCACAGGTCAGGCATGATTTTCTTTGGAAATTATTCACATTTTTTCTTATTTTTTTCAGATTTTACGTTGATTTTAATGTTTCAGTATAAATATTTCTTTGAGTCCAATCTCTTTGAAGTCCCTTCAATTTTGCATCAGTAAATTTATAGCTTTGACAAAACTAGAAATATTCTGGTAATTATTTTTCAATTCAGTTATTAGTCTGGCTATCTTTCTCAGTCCTCCAGAGAAGCTCAAGAAGAAAATGTTGAATATTTTACCGTTACTTGAGTCCCTGACTTTCTGCTTTTAGTTTATTTTCTCTATTGTGATTTATTTTGAAAAATATATAGGTGTTTTTCTTCCACTTCAATGAAACTTGCATCTCTTGAAAAGAAGAACTCTTTTCATTGTGCTGATTTATCAACTTGCTCACAATTCAATTGGTAACTACATGATTTTGTAGCATTTTCTTTGATTCATAATGTTTCTATTTCTTTGTTGGTGTATTTGCTTATTTTCAAGGATTTTATTTTTAATTAAACATTGTAATTGTTATGTAGATCATTGTGGCTCTGACTGTTAACCATACAAAAATATCTATAGCTTATATTTCATTGATTTTTTATAATTTTATTTATTTTTGAAAATTATACATATGTTATATATATGTGGTATTTATGAATTAGCATATTATATATAATTTGTATGTAATTTTGATTATACATATTTCCAGTTTTTCCATTTCAGTGCTCCCTGGGTCTCCAGCAACATATACAAATCCTCATGTTTTTTCTTCTTTTTTTTTTTTCGTTTAAGAAATATAATCTCCTGGATCTAGTTAGAACTTTACATATGCATGTGAATAAAGGGCATCCACTAGAGCATGGACAGGATATTTTTAGCTACACGACACCTTTTGATCATAAAATTATCAACTATCAATAACTCTTTTTTTCAGGGTGGGGAGTTTGGAAGTTTTATTTCAATCTGTAGTGGAATTTTTGACTGTCTCAATTTTGAACAGTCATGTACTGATAGATATTTGTAAAGATGAAATAATGTTCCCAGAATAGAAATAGGATATAGAAAGACTTTGAGATCTAGAGAGGAGGACTACTGTTAAATATTTTCCTCTTTTCATGATGTGGCTGTTGCACTTATGAACTAACAGAAGTTAATGAGTCATAGGGACAAAGAGATAGAGTAGGAAAAAAATGAACAGAAGAATAAGTCAAAACAAAATATATATTAAAATGACATAAGCAATTCTGCAAATTTGTAAAGAAAAAAATATTAATTTCCAGTACTCTTGAAACTAAAGATGATATATTTTATTAAACTAACCTATTTGGTTTTTATTCAGCTATAATTAAGGTAGGTCTCTGTGTCGTCCTTGGCATAACTAAATATAGTCATTGTATTTCCAGAGAGGCCGTTCTTTGAGTTAGTTAAATTAAGCATTGAAAGACAGTTTGATTATTTTTTTTACTGAAACATTAACATTTGAATGTTTAAAGCTGATTTTTTGAGAATATGCCTCTTCCTTCTCATTTTTTCATTTTTTTTATCCACTCTTCCACAAGAGCAGAATTATCTAGGCACACAGGTCATGCCTTGAAACACTTCCCCAGTCTTTATGCCGAAGAGATTTTATCTACTTAATAGTTGATGAACACTGGAAAAAAAAGAAGAATCACCCAGACCATGTTTTGAACTATGGGGCAGATGATCTCAGTTGACATTGATAAAGAAGATGCAGACCAGAATTACTGTCTTCTGGTTGGAAAGGAGGCACCTTGCCCAAGGTGATAAATGAAGTACCATCTAAGTCTGTTTTTGATGGATATTCTTTCTGCTACACTGTATTTGTGCCATATCATTTCCCTAATTCAAGAACAAAATCTGTGTTTATATACTTGACATTTGGAGTTGTTTTCTTAAAAACGTTCTCCAATATTTTAATGAAGTAGGTAGAATCATTCATTATGTTCTTCAGCTAATATTATATGTAAATCAAAAGAAAAGTTTTATCTGAATATGTGTGACAATGTTACTAGAATTGGGAGTTATTAATGTTACCATTAAAGATGCAAGATACATACATGGGTGAGTGGTCCTCTCTTCATGATTCACAGAATTGACTGGGAAAATTATTTGAATTAGTGAAACTTTTATTCAATTGTAGTCCTAAGTGAACCTTACTATTATTCATTTATTACACATATGCTAAAACTGATAACAAATTTACACATGGATACAAAATTTATGACCACAGGCTGACAAAAAAACATTTTATCTTCATCAAAAAGTAAAAATCAGGATATTAGTATTCATGTACAGTGGACAACAACATTAGTTCATGTGTTGCCTCACCCCAACATTGGTCAATGCTCTTGTTCTCTGTCTTAATAACAGACAACCAACTATGATGTAGAATTTAATATGGAGTTAGTAAAGCTATGATATCATGTTATTCAGAGAAGATAAGTAAGAGGCAACCTCAAATCTGTACACTCAATCACAAACATTCAATTTAGAGTCAGGAAGAGAGTCCTTAAGAAATGCAGAATGTGGATTATGAGGCAATCTGTTTAAATCCACTGATCATGGGTATATGACAGGATCTTCCAGATAAACTAAAAGTCAAATCTTTGCCTGTTTGTTGCATTGATTACACAGAAAGGAAATATTCCCTGTTGGATTATATGAAATCTGAAAGTGCTAAATAAGAAAGAAAAAACTGGTATATTAATCATCTGATTTTGTTTTGATATTCATCCATATATGGCATTGTTTAATTTGATCAAAAACAAATTACACATATGTAATTTTACTGATATGTAAAAATATAATCAGAAAAATTTCAGTTTTCTTATGTAAGTTAAGGCAGTGGGAGCGAGAAATATAAGTACAGACAAGTAAGGATATGCTGGAATTAGGCAGTTTATTGACTATAAACTTATCTGGTTTACAATAGCAAAGTTGTAACACCAGTTATTTTTTCCCTTTGTCTTTTTGGTATATCAGCTCCTTGGCCTTTATTTATTTGTTTTTTTTTATTTTGATGTCTAATAGTGTGTATAGCATAACAGTTTCCTCCATCCTTTCACTGTGGAGATGAGTTTGTTTCATTGATTCGCTGCTCATCAAATTTGAATCTGGAATTCACCATTGAAAAACTGTCGTGGACAGCAGACTCTCAGTTTACTAAGTGGCAAATTTTTCTTGGTCTTAAATTGCACCATTGAATCTTTCTGTCTGTCCCCCTGAAAATTAATATGTACTTTTTCTCTCTCTAGAATGCTTGCTGCTATTTCATGAATATGGCAGGCATCATGGCCTTTTCAACACTGGTCTGGCAATGGAAGACCAGGTTTTCACTCAAAAAGTAATAAATAAAATAAACAGCCATAGACAACAGAAAACAGGAAGTTGGGTTAAACTCTGTTTATTTTACCAAATAAGCAGGTAAAATACTTTTCTAAAGCTCCCAAAGACATGGTATTTGTTATTAAATTCAATAATTTCATTAAAATAAAATATACCACCAAAAGTCAATCTTCCTTAGTCAATTTTAAATTTATTCTTCAGTGGAAATGGTTTTATCTTAAGTTTTAATTTTTTTTACTGAAAAACAACTCACTATTGTTATAATTTTGTACTATTTTATTGTTTATTTATTTTTTATATTTTGACTAATTTCTCTTCTGCTTTTGGCATTTTAATGTGATTTAGTTTTGTCTGTCTGTCTTTAATATTTTGAATATCTACTTCTTTCAAATGTTGTGTTAATACGTACTTTTCTATTGTTTAGTTCCTGTGTCTTTTGGCAAACATAAGCTTTTAACTTTCATTAGGGAATATGCCATTTTTTATTTCCTATTATTTTTCAGTAATACATTATGCTACATTTTAAATTTTTTCTCTCATATGTATGTTGGGTGAGGTCGCATGTTCATTTCGGATTCCCAGCTAGCTTCAACCAAAAATAATCACACAGAAACTGTATTCATTAAATCACTGCTTGGCCCATTAGCTCTAGCTTTTTATTGGCCAACTCTTACATATAGATTTAACTGATTTCTGTTAATCTGTGTATCACCACAAGGTCGTGGCCTACCAGCAAAGTTTCAGCACCTCTATCTTCAGCAGCTCCATGGTGTGTGTCTCTCTGCTTTCCTTCTGTCAGTATTCAGTCCAATTTTCCCCCACTTACCTAAGTTCTGCACTATCAACAGGTCAAAACAGATTTTTTATTCATTAACCAATATAAACACTGACAGAAAGATCTCTCACACCATATGTGTGTGTGTATGTAGCACATGTATATTCATATATAGGTATATGTATTGCTCACATATTTATTCTTCACTATTCTCTGTCATCCACTTCTTTCTCATATTGAGTTATTTCTTCTCTAGTAGTCTACCCCCTACCCTCACATCTTATTTTTTTTTATTTAGTCCAGACCTAGTGCAAGTAGGAATAGTAGCTGTGTATTCATATTTACAATAGTCATTCTACATCCATAAGACAGCACTGGACAACAATCTTCCACTTCTTTTGCTTTTGTACTACTTTCAATTCCAGTTACAAAGAGTTCCCTCATCTTGAAATGGAGGTGGAATAAAATTGTTTTATGTGGGGCTGAGGACTCAACAGTAAATTATTTATAACATTTTGACTAGCTGTGAATCTCTGCATTAACTATCCCATATTATATGAATGTTTCTATTCAAGGTAGAAAGTCACTTAAGACAATGGATGAACAAAGAACTACTTAGAAGGTAGTTCATGGTTTGTCTACATATCCATTTAGTAAATTAACAGTAGTGGATTTCCACCTATAGCAGTGACTTCCAAAGCTACAGTTTTTTGACCAGGTTTATAGCCCCAAACATTTATTCCTTCCCACACAGTGAGTATTAAATCCCATCCAAGAAAAGACCTGGAAAAACACAAAACAGACATGTTACTGTTGTACCAGAGGGATCATCATCACCATCACTGGAAGTTTTTTATTAAAATGTACAGTGTCTACTGCTGTTTTAAAGCATTGATGCCTCCCCTCCCAGGAGACTACATGGGGCAATTGGGCATTGGCAGTTACCCAATAGGGAAGAAGTTTTAAGCTAAGTTTTAGTTGATTTGTCCAAATGTGTGATGTGTTCATCAAAGGTCTTACTATTTCATTCGTATCATCCAGGCAAATGAAAATAGGCACTAGGCACTCATTGGACAACAACTAGTAGGGACACATATTATGCCTGAGACCAATATTTTCAACTAATAGGTTTTGTACTCAGGTTCAATATTGGAGAACGTCTGTTTGCTCACAGTGTCTTCTGTTTTGGGTGACTTTGCTGAAGGTGTTCAAAGAACAAAGATGACTTGTGAAATTCTTGCTCCTTTTTGATTTCAACAATATTCTGGATCTGCCTCCCCTTTTTAATCTTTATTTTTCTTCTTGTTATGAAGAATTATTTTTATTTTCCATTAGGTGAATGTGTATATGTTGGTTTAAAAGAATAACACCAGTGTTCAAATGGCCCCAAAGGCTAGAAGAGGGTATCAATATTCTTGGAATTGGAGATACAGACAGAATAAGTGCTGGGACATCTATCATGGGTCCTCTAGAAGAGTAGTAAGTGTTCTTACACACAGCCATCACTCCAGCCCATCTCTTCTGCCATTTTTAAGGAAATTCTCCTCTCTCCTTAAGCCTTATAAGCTGAGACTAATCAAGCTGTGATCTCAGAAATCCCAGAAATCCTTACCTTTCTTTTGGGATTGGGTCTTTATATTAAGGATTGCTTAATTTAAAAAAGCTTATTGTCAATTACCTTTTTTGTATTATTATGAATGAAAGGCATATTGTCTGTTTTCCTGTTCTGAGATATTGCCTGTATTTCAGTTTGAGTTTTGAAACTATTTTTTGAAATGCTGATGACTACTTAAGATATGCAAGGTACAATTTAGTGTATATTTCTTAAATAATATCTAATTTACCAACTATTTCTTCAATATTATTAACTTAGCTGTCTACTTTTTTGTGCTATTATTGTTATTTCCATTTTTTTGAAACTTGATTTTTGTCTCACATCATATAATCAGATTATGGCTTCCCTTCCTCTGTTTCTCCCAGTTTCTCCTCCCCTCTACTCCTATCCAGATTGACTCTCTTTCTGACTTTTATTAGACAACAAATGGGTTTTTTAAATTTAATAATGAAATATAATATAATAAGATAAAAACAAACCTTATACTTTGAAATTACACAAAACAAATGGCTGGAAAACAGGTCAACAGAAGGCACAAGAAACAGATATCTACTTACTCACAGCCTCAACAACTCCATAAAAATAAAAATAAAAAAAACCCAGAAGCTACACATATATAAAAACTGCAAAGTAAAAACGAGAAAAAATAAAAATGAAAGAGAGATAACATTAAAAAAGAAAATAGCTGGGTGGTAGTGGATATTTAAAACTTTAATCTCAGCACTCAGAAGCAGAGGCAGGCAGATTTCTATGAGCTCAAGGCCAGCCTTGTCTACAGCCAGTTCCAGGACAGCTAGTTCTGTTACACGGGAAAGTCGTGCCAATAAAAATATATCAATTTATTGAGGGGTGATGGAGAAAGCAGATTTAGGGGATCTGGTGAGCAGGGAACCAGTCACACATGGCTTCACACCACCTGACTCCAGGCTTCACAACCCAAGTCAGCGTGTGTTACTTTTCTCTCTCTCCTTTTAAGATCATGTCTGCAGGCAAGAAGCCATGCATTAAATGCTAGGATCCCAAAGCTATTGGCAGAGTAAATTCTCACAACAACCTGACAGGGTATTATGAGACAAGAAAAAAAAATCTCTCTGAAATTGATATTCAATTTATTTTCTGTTGGTTATCTCTTCCTGGGCATGCAGCCTACCCTTAAGAGTAGTACGTTTTCCCAGTGAGACTCCCTTGAAGGAACAGAAATTTTCATTTTTTAGTGGTTATTAATTGGATATAACTTCTGATTAGGGATGGAGGCTATTGTCCATTTTTCTTTTCAGCCTTAGGACCCCATCTGGTACAGACATATGCTGGCCCTGAATACGCTGCATCAGTTTATATCTGATCCACTCTATTTAGAAGGCCTTGTTTCTTTGGTGTCCCAAATTCTGTCTGGCTCTCCCACTCTTTATGCCTCTATTTTTTCAGGGTTCCCGAAACCCTGGGGAGAATGGGTTTGATGTAGAGATCTCATTTAGGAATGAATGTATATTCATAAATACATGCATATTCATAAATATACATATATGCATATTTGCTGACAGAGATTTCTGTCCCACTCAGTCCTGCAGTCATTCAGTCCCAAAGAAGCATACAGAGGCCTACATTAATTATACTCTGGTTGGCTTATTACCTCAGACTTTTTTAATTAACTAATTCTTATGTATTGCATTAACCCATGATTCTTTTCTGTCTTAGCCACATGGCTTGATACCTTTATCAGTGTGACATTCTCATCTTGCTTCCTCTGCATCTGAGTTATGAATGATAACTGAGTCATTCTGCTTTCCAGAATTCTCCTGTTCTGGTTGCCCTACCTATACTTCCTGCATGCCAATGAGCATTTTATTATACCAATACAATTGACAAATTTTTACAGGGTACAAGACCATTGTGCCACAGTACTTCTCTCCCTTTTTTTTCTTTTCAAAACAAGAACTCTAATATAATCTCCCTGTCTAGCTTTTTACCGGACTGTTTTTACCTATAACAACTTGTAAATAACAGTATAAACAAAGACAAGCATCCATAATCCATTTATTTGTGAATGTGGGAATAGTTTTCTAGGCTACTTCCTGCTGATTAAGGGTGCTGATAATCTTATGGGAACCTAAAGAAAATTTAGGATTATTCTCAGGTCCTGATTGCAATATTCTGTGTGGCTTAATTATCTTTGCCAGCAATTTTGAGGCTGTTCTAGATGTAGAACTCAGAGAAAACCACAACAGAGGTTCTCTGAAATGATAGATCATTTAGGCCAACCAATCTTATCAGAGACTTTTTAGGGGGCCTTCGTTAATCAAACCTGATTTTTTTATGAATACACAGCCTCTCATTAACTGTGGAAACAAAAGCAAAATCTGTTCTCTAAAGTAATATATCTTTTGACTTAAAGTTTGAAGTCAAGGCATTTTTAAAATGTATATGTTGGATTAATCCAGCAGCATTTATAATCAAAAGTCTTTTAGTAGCTGTTGCTTCTTCCTCAGCTGTCAAACAATTCAAAGACGACAAAATAAAATACAATATCCAGATTCTCTATGTTTTTTCCATTATTATGTGGTTTTATTTTAAATTCCATTTCTTTTATTTTTACTTTTTTTTTGGAGACAATGTTTCCCTGTGTATCTTTGGCTGTCATGGAACTCACTCTATAGACCAGGCTATCCATGAACTCATTGAGATCCTCCTGTCTCTGCCTCCCAAGTGCTGGGAGTAAAGGTTTGTGCCACCACAATCAACTTCTCTATTATTCTTTAAAGGACTTCATCATTTTCTTTTCTTTCCCAAGCCTGCATATTTTCTTGAAACACACTGCAAATCATTTAGAGTTTTTTTTATCTGAATCTTTTTTCTGAACACATGATTTTTTAATTTGCTAAGCAATATGGACAAGATTAAAGTTGTAGCTTTGATGGCTAGATCCACCCCATTCCTTAGTTTTCTTAGAGTCTAGCTTGATGGCAGAGGTATTGGCAAGAACCATATTTATTGCCACAACTCTGTGGAGTTTCAGGGCCCCTGCCACCACCAAGAAGCCTGCTATTGACGATTCACAAACACCATTTAAGTGTTTGGTGTTGGGGACTCTTAAAAGAGCTACAAGGTCTAGTTCCAAGACAGGTAACAATAACTACAGAGAAACCCTGTCTCAAAAATCCAAAAAAAAAGAAAGAAAGAAAACAAAAAAGAGTTGTAAAGTTCTTTCAGTTAAAGGAGCTGAATCAGGAAGCCTCTCTTAAATGAGATAATGCTTGCCTCTAGCAAACACAGCCCACCTGAGAAAATACTGGTACCAAGAAACCGCGCTTAACTCTGTTCTTTTGTGTCTAGACTACCTTCCCAAGCTCTATCAGATTTTATGTGATGTAGTTGTCCACATTGGCGCCATTTGCTGATGGAGGTTTCTGTCTTTGAGTGACTGTCCAGGCAGTGAGAAGTCTCAGTCAATTCTCGAGTTTTGGAAGTTTCACAATGCACTTCCTATTAATTTAGGTAACACTATATCCTTCTGGGGTCTTTGATGAAATTGAAAAATAGATAGCTATAATTATAGCTTTTCTTAGTTATGATAAAAGATAAAGTAAATATAAATATTGCGACCTTAATTTTTGTTTGATGCTTGTTTTGTTGTATGTATTTTTACATTGTTAGAATTAAAACCTTCCTTTTTATTTAAACAGAAAGGGGGAAATGGTGTGGAAAGTCCTGTCTATATGTTGCTTTGATTGGTTAATGAATAAATCTGTTTTGGCCAGTTACTTAGCAGAATAGAGCTAAGTGGGAAAACTAAAGTGAATGCTGGGAGAAAGAAGGCAGAGTCACTAAGAAGTTATGTAGCCACCAGGGACAGACACCTGTATTGAAGCTCGCTAAAAATTTGCCTGGTAGGCCATGACTTAATGGTGATGCTAAGATTAATGGAGATGGGTTAGTTTGGGATGTAGAAGCTCGCTGGGAATATGCTTAAGCTATTGGCCAAACAGTATTGCAATTAATACAGATTTCTGTGTGATCATTTCGGGAGTCTGTGTTGCCAGGAAACAAACAAGCAGCCTTCTGCCAACATATATTCAGATAAATACACACATATCTAAGTGTCTGCTGTATTAGATTTCATACTCCCCTTCAAACAGCTATTAATTTTGGCTCTTTATCCCAATATTCTGGTTGCATATTATCTTAATGTTTTTTTTTCTGATTTTGATCCCATCTTCTGTATGAGGGAGTTTCTTTGATGATGATTAAGTAAGTCATTGATATATGAGTATAATACAATGTGATTAGGAGTCATTTTATTGCTATGTTCCTTTAGTAATAACAGTAATATTTGTTTTTTTGCTAGGTCCCTGGGCTATCTAGTCTAAGGTTCATATTTATCCAAGAAACATTGTGTATAGGCTTCATGGAATTGACCTTCGGTTAAAGCAAATGTTGGTTGGTTACTCTCACAAGCTTGCTGCCACCATTGTACTAGCATATCTTGCAATCAAGACATCGTTCTAGATTGAAGGGTTTGAAACTTAGGTGATGCTTACTTTTCTCCTTTGCCAGCATGCAGACTGCTTTCTGGTACCATGAAAAATAGTCTATATGGGAGAAGGACCTAAGGAAGCACCATCTCGCTTTCTCCACCTTATTGGTTTTGTGTTGTCTTCAACAATTCTGTTTGTGGAGTTCACCTGTAGCCCTGTCAACAGCCTGAGTTATTCAAGCCTTTCACTGGAAATATCATTTGGTGACAAGGGCTGTTCAGCTATGAATTTTTTATCTCCCTTTATTTGGCAATTTCACACATATAATATTTGTGTATTTCATATATATGTATTTATTATATATGATATATCAAACATTATTTATATGAATATATATAAATATATATATGAAACTTACACTATACTAGGTTTTGATATTTCCCCTCAAGTAACCCTTTAATTTAAGAGGTCTCTCCCCAATATTCTTTCCCTCATTCCCCTCTTCACTCCCTCTCTCTACTTGTTCCCCTATTCTAGTGCCCCCACTCCCACCTATCCATTCACAACTAACTATTCTATTTTCCTTTTCTAGGGAGATCTGTAGATATAAGGGCCAGCCTCAGGCCCTTACTCTGTGTTATGTAACCTCTGTGATCTTATGGATTGTGTTTTCATTCTCATTGATTTAACAACTAATATTTACATATAAGTGGGCACAAACCATTTTTGTCTTTCTGGCTTGGGTTACATCACTCAGGTGATTTTTCTGTAGCTCCATTCAGTTCTTTGTGTTTTTTTTTTTAAAGGCTGAAGAGTATTCCAATGTAAATGTGCCACATTTTCTTTATCTGTTGTCTGTTGAGGGGCATCTTGCAGAATGTAGTATGGAGGATTACTAGATTCAATCCCCAAAGTGGGAGGTAGAAGGCGATCTCAGTGAGTAGTTTT
This sequence comes from Myodes glareolus, assembly GCF_982192425.1. Lineage (NCBI taxonomy): Eukaryota > Metazoa > Chordata > Mammalia > Rodentia > Cricetidae > Myodes > Myodes glareolus. Next base: position 23,203,425 of record NC_142048.1, on the reverse strand, counting down.
TTTCGGATAGACTTTGAAGGAGTCCAAAGCATAATCATGTGACAGTATTAACTGGGTTAAAATTCCAACAAAATAAAAAAAAAACAGCATGTGTAAACTTTAATATTTTGTGCAAATTGGTGTCCAAAATATTTAGTATCTGCAATTGTTTTCAGAGAGGCATTTCGTCTTTCAAAGACAGGTTTACAGTGAGCATTTTCAAGCACTTTGACACTAGCTTCCGTTGAAAGCCTTTAGTTCCTTCTCAGAGATTACATTTGGGAATTTGTGTCAATATCTTCTGTAGCTAATTGTATTGGAATTGGTGTTTGGTGATTCCACAGTCTTAACTATTATGAGACTCAGCTCTGTGCATTTCTAAGTTATTCTACTACTAAGTTATTATACTATTTTTGCAGGTTTCTTTTGCTTTGATCATAATACCTAAATAAGGTCCCATAATTACCGGAAGAAAAAGCTAGTTGTTATCCTGGTTTGGTGAAAATGTGAATTCACTTTTAACTGCAATTCTGTAACTCAAATTAGTATTATAAATCCAATAAATATATTTATTAACAGAACTAAATTACTAAAATATTTTTGATTAGTTTTTCTTTCTTATATCTGAATTAAAAGTTCAAAATTCTAAAAAAAATGTAAACTGGTAAATGATTTTGGTTTGGTTTGTTCTAGCTTAGAAACTATAGCCTACAACCTCATGAAACTAGGTTAATCCTCTTTGTTCTGAGAGTCTCCACAATGAGACCTGGATTATATGAAGTAATTGTGTAGACACAGGACCTCTTCTATGGAAGTGGAAGTCTCTCAACATATTCCAATGTGATATATTATTGATTTGGGTTGGTCGTATGTATGGATGCAACATGAAGGTGTACATATTTCACAACTTGTTGGTTAAAATACTGCCAGCTTTGCCTTATGAAGGTATAGGTTGAGAGATGAGATTATCACCTCAATAACGGACAATTTCAAATCCTTTGGTAATTACTACTCAGAAAAATGCAAGGACAGATGCACAGGTGCATTTTACGTAATAGTGAGGAGTGGTCTATAGTAATTATGGAAGTCCATTGTAAAAATATAAAAAAATCATATGGCACAGTGAGAATAATGTTTAGAGAGTCTTGCTAGACAAAGAAGTTGAAGGTGTTACTAAATGAGTTTTTCAATAAAAACATGCTCCTGAATATAACCCAAACCATTGTGGACATTTAGGTTATGTACTTTATTTACAAAACTACCTACTCCTTTTGAAACAATTAAAATTATCGTGAGAAAGAATTAAAATGCAGCAATGGAGGATCAAAACTAGGAGCTTGCACTTACAATCACTTCACAATTTACTTCACAATGGATCTTGGTAACAAATTGCCAAGTCATGATCCAAATCTAGCAATCCACCTGTTTGGGGAATAAGGCTTACTGGAGCAGGGTCATGTACATAACAGTGCCATACCCCAGATGCTGAGTTTCCATTTATTGAAAACATATATAATATATAAATGCTATAAATTACTCCATGGCTTTAGAAAGGAAAATTTTGCTCTGAATATCATTCTTCTTGCTTTTCTGGAAAAATAATTTTAATATTAGAGTGATTATTAATATCTATATGTATGTTCATAGACCCTGTAGGAATTTTATGTTCTAGGAACCTTTTGCTATGAAAATATGTTTTTTCGGGGCTGGAGAGATGGCTCAGTGGTTAAGAGCATTGCCTGCTCTTCCAAAGGTCCTGAGTTCAATTCCCAGCAACCACATGGTGGCTCACAACCATCTGTAACGAGGTCTGGTGCCCTCTTCTGGCCTGCAGACATACACACAGACAGAATATTGTATACATAATAAATAAATAAATATTTAAAAAAAAAAAGAAAAAGAAAATATGTTTTTTCCTTTGTTGTCTCAGGCTTTTATGAGTTCTCATGGTTTACCCAGAACTTTTCCCTGACCCAAAAAGATGAATATAGTATGTACTCACTCATTAGTGGATTCGAGCCATAAACAATGGACATTGAGCCTATACTTTGCTAATCTGAAGAAGCTAAGTAATAAGATGAACCCAAAGTAAAACATATATAGATTCTCCTGGAAACTAAAAGCAGAAAAGATCACAGGGCAAAAGTTGGGAGCATGGGGTGGGGGTGGGGTGGGAGAAAGGGGAGGGGGGAAAGAGAAGGGAGAAGGGGAGGGTTGGGGAGAGCTTGAGGCAGTTGAGATGGACGAAGGATGGATATGGGAGCAGGGAAGGAGATATATTAATTAAGGAAGCCATTTTGGGGTTGGCAAGAGGCTTGGCTTTACAGGGGTTCTCAGTTGTCCATGGGGATGACCCCCGATAGGACCCTGGGCAGTGGAGGAGAGGGTGCCTGAACTGGCCTTGTCCAGTAGTCAGACTGATGACTATCTTGAATATCACCATAGAACCTTCGACCAGCAACAGATGGAGATAGAGACAAAGACTCACATTGGAGCACTGGACTGAGCTCCCAAGGTCCAGTTGAAGAGCAGAAGGAGGGAGAATATGAGCAAGGAAGTCAGGACTACGAGGGATTGGTTGGTCCATCCACTGAGACAGTGCGCCTGAGCTAATGGAAGCTCATCAAATCCAGCTGGGCTGGGACTGAACAAGCATGAGATCAAACTGTACCCTCTGAATGTGGCTGACAATTGGGGAAACTGAGAAGCCAATGATAATGGCACTGGGATTTATTTCTACTGCATGTACTGGGTTTTTGGAATCCTATTCTATTTGGATGCATACATTCCTAAGCCTGGATGGAAGGGGGAGGGCCTTGAACTTCCCACAGGGCAGGGTACCCTACCCTCTCTTAGGACTGGAGAGGGAAGGGAGGAGGGTGAGTGGGAAAGCAGGAGGGGAGTGTGAGGAGAGGAGGAAGTGGAAACTTTCAATGGTATTATTTATAAAGTAATAAAAAGGAAAACAAAAATAAATAAATAAACAAACAAACAAATAAATAAATAATCTGGAAGACTCTTTTAAGAGTTTTAACCCTCCTGACAACATAAACTTCTGTGATGTAATAAGGTATTATTAGATGTTGACTATCATTCTGTTATATATAAAGTAGAACCACAACAAACATTAGTTATTCCTCAATCCTCTCTTCTATCTAGTGTTCTGCATGCTGCCATTTCTTCAAAAATAGACCACCATTTTGCAGTGAACACGGATATCTCTTCCATTTTCTAAATTTCAAATCAAAGAGACAGCCAGCATTTATGTGATCTATCTTCTCTAGTCCAGAAAGCAGAAATTTGAAAATCCTCCCAACATCTCAAGGAGCGACATTTTCCCATATATGAGACATTTTACATAATCCTTACATCAATATTTACAGTGAAAATCCTAGAAACATGAAGAATGATAAAGAAAAGCAGTTACACTTTAACACATTTGCTGATTTGCCATCAATTATGCGACATTACTAAGGCTGCTCCGAAATTAAAATGGCAAGAGACAGAGAGACAATGCACGCTTTGGTTTATCACACATTCTTCTTTAACAATGCCTGTTTTCTTTCGATGTACATAGGTGTACACTTGGGGAAAAATCATTTCAAAGTGCTGCTTTGCACCTGAATATCTTGGAAGAGAAACTCCTTGGAAGGACGGGCACCTTCTACTTCTGAAAGCCCCGACACTAAATGCAACATAAATAAATGTAAAAGAATCATTAGAGCAAACACTTCAACCATTCTCTGTGGTGAACAAGAGGACAGGGGAGGTAGGGACAGCTGGCACCTACCTGGATGTCAATACCCCTGCGTCTTCTTGTCAAGCTACAGCCTGAGGCCTTTTCTGTTAAACTGACAATAGAAAATGTTAAATAAACTGACAGGTGTCTTCAGGAAAAAAAGGATGGGGAATGAAGGAGTGTGCCCGTGGGGCAGAGCATTTGAAAAGTTATGAGTTTGTGGGCTTTTTTTTTTTTTTACTTTTGTATAAGAGAAATAAAATGCTTTAATAGGTGTGCTATTTTGAGCCAAGAATTGAACTATTGACAAAATGATTCTTTTTGAAATGCAAGCTGCTCCTTTAATCACAAAATAGTGAATGGTGCTCAATAACTGGTTATGAATTACATAAATATTTAAAACACTTTCTGGCACATCTGAGATGTACAACCACTGTGTGCTTACACATATATTTGTCTGGAGATTGGAAACACAGAGCAAATTTACGGTTATAAAACTAAGATCAAGTGATGTTTTATGCAATATCGGATAATCCTGGAGACTGAGAGAGTAGAGATTAGAAGACACATTGTTTTCTGACAGTGAGGGTGTACATCTTTTTCACCACTCCCTCTTTGTGATGTGTTGGTTTGCTTATTTTTGTACCGTATATCAAGAAAAGCACAGTAGATTTTTTTCGTTTGAAAGACCAATGTACACACACATAACAAACACATATATACTTCTATGTTATATAAAAATGCAATATAATATATATTTGCTAATTAGTTAAGTTAAAGCATGAGGGACAATAGCTAATTATGTCTAATTTTATCTCTGTGTCTTAATCTCATTGTCTTGCTCTCTTTGCTGTCATCCTTCATATATTATCCATCTTTATTTATATTATATATTTGTCTACCTATATAAAGAATAATAATTTCCTATATTGTTCAATGATTTTTTTACAGTATGATAAAATGTGTCTTTTACATGAGGATTAGCTTTTGATCCTTTAGAATTTGGTATTTCTTAGTCCTGGAGGAACGACTTTATAGAGTATTCCATAAAAGACACACAAATGAAGTAATGTGTTGTGGTATATTAAGTGTGAATTTTTTAAAAACTGCATAATTTGAGCTATAAAAAATTATGTCCCATTACAATCTGAAAGTTTTACTTTGTGTATTCAGTTTTTGCTACCAAATAAATGTGAGGTAGTTGCAAAAATGAAATATTCCATCAACAAAAAAGGGTAATGAAAAGTGTAATTATCTCATATAAATAAACTCAATAGTGAATGTTTTCTTTTAGAAAACACCTCCTGATTCTAGTAAAGCTACTCCACTTCTCAGCTACTATGCACAGTCCAGGACTGAGTATCAGATCAGCCCAAACTGCCAATTCAGGGACAAAATTGTTTCCAACAATTTAAAAATATTATAAAATGTTATGAAACAGGATTACTTGTTGAAAATTCATCTTGATTAGTAATGAGAAATGTATATCTTCTTGTGCTTGAATGTATTGCTAAATAGAAAACTGGGTTTATATTGTCACTTAAAAGGAGAGATAAAATGTGTTTCCCAGGAGTTCTATGGTTAATAAGTACAATTGAGACGTTGACAAATTTCTCTAGTCAAATAAAAGTAGAAAGCATATTCTTCAAGGACCATACATTTCCTGGCATTTTAATTTTCTGATTTGCAATATTTAAAAGCAAAACTCCTTCATCATACTTGTAATATATATACATCAGCTTCTGTTCATGTAGCCTACAGTTCCTATTGACAGATAAGCGGAAGTGCCCTTGGATTGTAACCAAGAATGACGTTTAATGGTTCTTCCTTTTTATTCTTTAATAAACTGAACAGCCATACTAGCAAAAAAAAAAGTGTTTTACAATTTGGGGTCAAAGAAATACCTGTAACTCATTAACACATTTTTCTTCGGAATCGTTATAAATACAAAAAGTCAAATGTTTCACTGGCTAGAGGAGTTGGTGTGAATGCAATAATTAACATTCATGAAGTTCCACATATGCATTTGTAATGCAGGGCAGTTTCCTATGACTGTGTGTTCATAATCTTCTAACATTAAAATTCAACAAAGTAAATTGAGCACAATAACAAGAGTAAAATTTCACAGTTCAATTAGGTGTCGGTTTATACCCTTAGTTTGTTTCCCTTTCTGAAGAAACGCTTTAGCACATATCATATCATAGGGGTTTTATGTTTTAAATAGATCTGATTATACTTGAAAAATTGAGTTAGCTTTAGTAGATACCTTTTTAATAATAAATATGAAATCTATAACAGTTTTGGTGAAAGGCCTATGATTTTGCTTCATGATTTATTTTATTTTTTTAATGATGACTAGCTTAGTTAGTGTTCTACTGTTGTGAAGAGACACCATGACTATAGGAACTTTAAGGAAAGAAAGTATTTATTTGGGTCTTGCTTACAGTTTCAAGGGTTTAGTCCATTATCATCATGGTAGGCAGCAAGGAGACATGCAGGCAGGTGACATGGAGCTGAAGAAGTAGCTTAGAGTTCTATATCCGGATCTGCAAGCAGCAGGACCAGAGAGACTCTAACATGGAATGTATTTTTTTGAAACTTCAAACCCCATCTGCAATGATATATTTCCTCCAACAAGTCCATACCACCTAATCCTTTCAAATAAGGCTACATCCTGGTGACCAAGCATTCAAACAACCACATTCCACTTCCTGGCCCCCATAAGCTTGGATCAATATCATGAAGCAAATTGTTTCTGATAGTGTATTACTGTATCAACATTGTTTAAAAGCGCACCATTCAAAGTCTTCTCTGAGACGCAAGGCAATCTCTCACCCATAATCACTAAAAATTGCTGGGTTTTCTGGGAGAAAGGGTGGGAGCAGAGCTGGACCTGCCAGACTTTCCCTAGGTCTGAGCGGGAAGGTGAGTGTCGATGACCCAGACACAAATCTGGAGTCTGTAGATGCAGGATCTCATTTAACTGTATTAGGCAGAAACTTCTATAGGGTTGCAATAGTAGGTGGGAATCTTGGGACAGGTTGAGGCAAACAAAGGAATAAGGGCCAATAATATTCTGCCACGTTAGCAGAAGCCATGGCCAAAGACAGGTCTCCAAACCCGAGTTAGGCTCAGGAAGTTACAGTAGGGCTCATGCTCGGCCTTTACTACACCCAACATAAAGATCAAAAAAGCATGTTTCATACTTCTAAGATAAATGGTACATTTTATACATTACCATTCCAAACAGCAGGAAAGGGAGTTTAGTAAAGAAATATCTAACCACAACAAGAACAAAGGCCAGCAGGGTAAACTCCAATGTCCAAGCACTCTTTGGATTGCCAGCAACTTCTGTTGACTGCAGGACACTGCTCTCTCTTGGGCTGGTTCTACAAGTTAACAGCTTTCCTTGGCAGGTATCCAATGATTCGGCTATCTCTTTTATCTTGGATTCTCAAAAAAAAAAAAAAAATACAGGCCTCATTTTCACAGTTTCACACAATAAACTCACTGGGACCCCACATGAGAAAACCCCAGAAAAATGCCTAAACTCAGCACTTTCCTTAGTCACAGAGTGAGATTGCGTAACTCCTTTATTATATTGTTGAAGGCTAAAGCTAAAACCACTAGACTGAAACTGCCAATTTCTAATGCTTGCTGGGAATGAAACTTAGTCCCCTCTTTCATTTACAATTAGTTGCAGATATCTGTGGATGGCTTCTTTTAGTTCTTAAGTTTTTCTTAAATGTCCCTTTACTTTGGAAGTTTAGCTGGATGTGATCTTGCCTGATGACATCATTTAGCATCAGATTTCTTTTCTTTAAACTTTTCATCTCTATGAGAACCAGACTTATCTCCGATACTCTTCCTAGTTCTCCTTTTCTTGTCAACATTATATATTTTCTATTTTTCTTTTGCTCCACTTATTTATAGATCTGCATAAGAGTGACCATTAATAACCACAAGTCACTACTAGGTAATTTAGCCTCATGCAGAGTTTAAGAACAAAAGTAAAGGGCTCCCAAGTTCTTTGCCAAAATATTGCAGTAATGATCTCTAGGGTAATTACTAATAGTCTTCCCCTCTGAAACTTCTAAGGTTAGTCAGTATTCTATTGCTGTGAAGAGACACCATGATCACAGCAACTCTTGTGGAATAAATCATTTAGTTGGGAATTGCTTGGTTTCATTCTCATCACGGCAGAAAGCAAGGTGACATTCAAGCAGACATGGTGCTTTAGAAGTAGCTAAATGTTCTACCACAGGACACTTAGGGAGAAGGAAGAAAGAGACTCTGGGATTGGAAAGAGCTTTTTTTTTTTTTCAAAGTTTATTAATCTATGAAAGTTTCCATTTCCGCCCCTCCTCCCCACACCCTCCCACTCCCTCCCTCCCCCTCCTCCTCCCTCTCTATTCCTAAGAGCAGTCAGGGCTTCCAGCCCTGTGGGAAGTTCAAGTTCCTCCCCCCTCCCTCCAGGTCCAGGAAGGTGAGTATCCAAACATACTGGATCCCAAAAATCCAGTATATGCAGAGGAAACAAGTCCCAGTGTCATTGTCAATGGCTTTTCAGAAAGGCTCCAAATGAGGAGCAGAAGGAGGAAGAACATGAAAAAAAAAAAAAAAAAAAAAAAAAAAAAAAAAACTCAGGACCACGAGGGGTGCGATCACCCACTGATACAATGGAAAGAGCTTTTTGAAACTTCAAAGCCCATTCCTAGTGACACATTGCCTCCTAAAATGCTACACCTCCCTAAGCTTTCAAATAATGACATTCCATGGTGACAAAAGAATCAAATCTATGAATCTGTGGGGGGGCATTCTCATTTAGATCCTGATAATGAGATTGTGCTGGGTTGTGAGTCCAGTAAAGTGAATGAACAGTAGAACTCATTCCCAGTTCCAAATAATCCCATTCATCAGATCTGGTCTTTAAACATGCACTAATTAACTAGTATTAAAAAATGGTTAGCTATCTGGACACCTCCCTTTTCTGGGTAGTTGAATCCTATCTGTTTTTTCTATTTCATAGACAATCAGTCCTTTTGACAGATAGCACTTGCCCTTTAAAGTTCAATCTCGTTTACTGTCCTCTTTTTGATAACTAAATTTAACTCTGCCTCCAGAAATAATAAAAACAAATACCTTATTCACTGGTATTTCTTCCATCATGTTTTATCCATTATCTTGAAAAGATTCACATATATGTCCATATATTAACTCTCTACTTCTTGATTTATTAGTCTATGTTCTATAAATTTCGTAAAACATGACTTTTATGAAGACTCTATCAATTTTATACTATTCATTGAAAGAATATCTTTTCATTCTGTTACTTGAAACTCCAAAATACTTCAGATATTGTTGGCTGCTTAAAAAGCTTTGATAAGTAATTTATCCACCATCTCCCGAGTTTGATTCTTTCTGTTCATGTTCTCATAATCTTCTCCAACAAATCTTGCAGGAGTGTTATCACTTAAACCTATTCCTAGAAGGAAGCTAACATGTACACATATTGATTTCATAACATATAAAGATAAAATTCAGCTTTGTATATAAGTCCATGAGTTCTTCTATAAACCTTAGATGTACTTCTTTACATACGATACAAATGAGGCTGCATGTATAATAAATTTTCTCCATTCTAAAACTTTTCCAAGGACCCTAGCCACAAACAGTTCACCATTGGTAAAACTATCAATTGAGATGCCTATAATCTATTCCCGGTATATCTGTCCACAAATTTTGTTTTTACCTTTAAATTGTGCCTTTAATAAAGATATTTTAATTCTAATTTTATATGTGAACAAATGCCTACATTTATATATTAGAACCGCATGCATGCAAGTGTCTACAGAAACTAAAGAAGGGTGTTGTGATCTCTTAAAAAACAACTTCATGGAGGTTGTGAGCCATCCAGTATGGAAATTGAGAAAGAAAATTAGACTCTCTTCAATAGCAGTCAGTTAATAGATGAGCCATCGCTCATGCCTTTAAATTGTGCATTTCAAATAAACTACATGGTGTTAGTTTAAATTACTATTTCTCACATGAACATTAAAAGCTCACTAAATTTTTCTTGTGTCTGTTCTACAATCACCTATTCCCTACCAGATCGTTGTCCACACCACTATAAAAAGTTTATTGTAGCCATTTTTAATTGCCTACCACGGTTTAGGTTCTAACAGTATCATTAGCAAGTCATTCTTAAACTCATCCTTTTTCTCCCCGCAATGTGTCCTCCTTACTTCCACTGTCTTTCACTACTGGATATTCAAATGACCTCCTTGAATTCTTTATGAGTTCTGTATTTTTTTTCCTATGCTAGCAAGATCACATGCTACATATTTGAAACCTACAGAAATTTTTATATTTAAAAAGATATATTGTAAATTCTCATGATTATAAGTCATATAAACTGTTCAAAATCCTTGCTGTAGATCAACAAAATTGGTATTAATTTCAATAACCCATCATTACTTCATCATGAATAAAAAGGGTTCTTAAAATTAATTATTGACACTTTGAATTTGTCTTTCTCTAGCTTTTCATCAATTTCACTACATATGAGGGTTCTTTTCATTGTCAACTTACTATATTTTAAATATTTAGAAACATCTCTGTGTTCTTTTTGAAGGTGTTTCCAGAATAACTTAACTCAAGGGAAGACCTTCCTTTACTGTTGTTGTCACATTTCCATAGGTTTGGGTGCCAGGCAGAATAGAAAAATAATTAAGCAAACTGACCATGAACAATATGCTTCCCTGTTTTCTGACTTCAGCTCAGTCTGAGTCACAACAACATTTAATTTGCATTTTTTTCTTTTGGAGAATGATATACTTTCCTGGGCTTTATGAATTAACCTTAAAATAAAACATTTTAGCCTTTTAAAACAAGTAAGCATTGTATGATCAACAGACCCACATATTTGCACATACCAATGCAGTCAACATTGTGCAAAATCTGTTGCCTTCTAAGGACCTTATAAATGAAAGAAAATGATATTGAGAAAGTCAATAGGTCAACCGTAATGGAAAGTGACAAGAACACTAATGTTGATTGCATCAAATCCAAGAGGGACCTTTAAGAACTCATTAGCCAAGGAGTCAGTATGTCTGCATTTTTACTGATTTACCTATCTGATATTTTACCCTTCTAGTTTGCTAGACAGTTAACTATTAGGACTTGATAAATTGAACATTTGTGTACCATATTTTCAAAGGCATAAAACATCAATGAGATTGGTAACTTGGAAATTCCTAACATTAGCTTGCTAAATTATTGTGTGTATCAATCAAAGCTCTATCAAGTTCAAAATAATAATATGTAATTATTTGTTTCACAAGAGTGAAATCCTTTACAATTTTAACAGCTGTTTATTTAGTCCTGTTGTTGCTTTTGAATTCTCATCTGATGTTGGAGCTTAAAGGGTGGGTATCTGTAAAAGCAAAAAGGAATGAAAAATGTACATGGAAGACTGAACAGTCTGAAACACTCAAGCAAAAGCCTTTGCAGATAGAGTGAAACTCACTCTTAATGTTGGGTAAAAATATGTTGGTAGAATGAGTGTTCTGCACTGACTAGGCATTTATTTTGTTATGATGGTAACCACAAATACCCAACCCACAGAAAGTGTTTTATTAAAAAAAAAAGAAAGAAATAAAAAGAATACCTTTCAAACCTGATTCCACTAAACGTTAGTTTAGCATATGAACAGTGTGTTTTTCAGCAACCAAAACATTTAGCATATGATCAGTGTGTTTTTCAGCAACCAAATGGCTATCACTTTACCTCTGTCCTCCACATCACTAGAATCTCTCTTGTGACTGATCTTACACCGAAAAAAAAAAAAAACAAAACTAAGAAAGTATACTCAATAAAATAAAATTCAGCCTTATAAAGATAACATATTTTAAAACCTTTACAGCCTGCCCTTTGTCCTAAACCTTTCTTAGTCTGTAAATCAATTAGAAAGTAACATTTCTGCTTTGCACAGAAAAATTCTTATCTGTGTAATTAAAATATACTATGTTTTTGAGAGATCATTCAAAATAGATTTTTAAGCTTTGGATAAGGCTCAGTCTTCTGGTAGTTGCATCCTATATCTTTTTGAGAATCTGTTCTTCAGTGACTAAGATATAATATAATTTATTATTGACCCTTACTATTTTGGTTATAAATGAACAAGAAAGTGAAATGGGGAAATATTTGTGTGATGACACATCTTCACACCAGCACAGGTAATGTGAGTAGTGACTGACCAAAAGAGCCAAGTAGCTTCCACATCTAGCTAACATTTTAATGCCTAAAAATTGCTGAGTTATGTAACATCAGGGCTAGGTAACTTACATAGGCACTCTAACATATTACACAGTTCTCTTTTATTGTATCTCCCATTTAAAATGTTAGCCTTTTAAATATTCTAGTTAGTGCGTGTGGTGGTTTGAGTAAAATGGCTCCCATAGGTCCATAGGGAGTGGCACTGTTAGGAGATGTAGTCTTGTTAGCGTCCATGTGGCTTTGATGTAGAAAGTGTGTCATTATGGATGGGCTTTCAGATATCAGAAGCTCAAACCTTACCCCTTGTGTCAGTCTCTTCCTGCTGCCTGCAGATTCAGATAGAGAACTCTCAGCTTCTTCTCCAGCACTATGTCTTCCTGTGTATCATCATGCTTCCCACCATGACAATAATTGACTAAACCTCTGAACTGTAAGTAAGTCCTGATTAACTGCTTTCTTTTACAAGAGTTGCTATAGTCGTGGTGTCTCTTCACAATAATGAAATCAGAGCTAAGACTGTGTGTTCGAATATTATTTTAAATTAGTGGAAAATGCTTAACTAGAATTTTGGGATTGAGAAAGTATAGCACCCCATGTGTGCTAGCTGAAAAGCCCAGAAAACAGTCACCTATTCTTAATTTTATAAAGACTATTTCAATATACCTCAGAAAAAGAAACCTACATGAATTTCTGTTATTTAGCTGAACCTAGACATCTGTCATACAAGTGACTTAGAAATGTTCGGTGGTTCGTTGCAATGAACTCAATTGACGTGGCAGACTGAAATTTGGAAGAAAAAGTGAAAACTTATTTTTGATGTATGAAATATGATAGGGATGAAGACTCATCATAACCCTTAGACAGAGAAGTAGATATATACTTTAGGAACACAATTCATTTTGATAGTTGTTAAGAAGTATAGGATAAAGCCATTCAGTTATCACCACCTTTATGGCAGATACCAAGAGATTTTTTGATTATTTCAAGCAACAGAGCCATGTCTTGTACAGCAGCTGTAAGTTCACTCATTATTTGATAAACTTTTTGATTGATTGTTAATACACTTTATGGTCCATTTTCTGCTGCGGCCATTCAGAGACAAGTTGAAGTGGTAGGAAATACCACCACTCTATTCTTTCCTGTCCATATCAGTGACATCCCTCAGAGATCCAACTAAAATGTTTACCATGTTTGCAGATAGAGGTAGTTTTAGTGACTTCCATGTGCTTTTTCTACCATAATAGTTCTCATCGCACAAAAGGCCATATCAAGATAGGAATTAGATTCAGCTCCACTGTGAAACTCACAACATAGAGAATTGTGTGTAACAGAACCAAGAACCTAATCATAAGGCAGGTTCATAGGAGCACTATGTCCATGAAACCACAATCACCCTTTTTCTTCCTTAGGCACTAATTTGATCAATAGACCGCTGTGGTATATTATGTTACAAAGCTCTTGTCTGTTCAGTCCAGCTGTCCAATAATTGTTGAAATGGCTCATTCCTTCATCTTCTACATTATAACCTCACCGGGAAATGTAATACATGCCTTTTAAAGGAAAGTCTTTGAGGAACTGTGAGCATTTGAAAGTGTGCCAGAGTTTAGTTAGTCTCAGTTTCCACTACTTTCAAAGGATTGGGGGTTAGTTGTTGCATCAAATTTATTTAGTTTTGTGCTTTAGTATTAATGATGCAGCTATAGGTCTTTGCCACCATGCCCAGCTATGTATTTTTTGTTGGACTGACTCACTTTTATTTGTACGTAAAGCTCCTCTTTCGATCATCTTGACATTCTGAAGATTCTCTGAAGTTAGTAACAGTTTAACAACTGAACTTAAACAATAACTTGTACCAAAGAAACTAAATACAAATAAAAATGCCTCAACTTTCAGGATAACTATGTCCTCAAATGTCCATCACAAGTTGGAGATATATATATATATGAAGATTGTTGCATTTAGAAAATCATAGCCTACTCAATAATAATACTTAACCTTAATATATTATGTGTCCAACCAATTTTAAATTACCTTACCAATTTGTTAAAATGATCTAAAAACAATGCCTATTTTATAATCATGCTGGATAGTTCTGTAAATTTTTTCATGAAACTCTTTGAAAAAAGCTAGAATTCTGGAGCTTGGAAGATAGTTCAATATCCCACTGGGCAGGGAACTCTGACTGCTCTTAGGACTAGAAAGGGAGGAGAAGGTGGGGAGGGGGAGGGAAATGGGAGGCGGGGAGGAGGTGGAAGGTGAAAAATTTTAATAAATAAATAAATAAATAAATAAATAAAACATGCGCTGCTCTTGCAATGGATCTGAATTAAGTTCCCAGCACATAGGTATGTCACAAACTACCTGTGACTCCAGCTTCAAGGGATTTTATACCCCTTCTAGGCTTTGAAGTACCTGTACTAATTTTCACATACACACTCACAGCATACACATATACATTAAAAGTAAGAATTGGTCAAATTTCATATTTCAGGGACGTTAAGTGTGGGAAACACAATAACTCAGATTACCAACATTTTCTAAAATTTCAAAACTAATACTATTTGCTAAAGAACTTTATTGCATAAAGAAATTCTTTGTTTTATTTAAAGAGTTATTATTTGGCCTACATCTGAGCCTAAGGCTTTGAATAGATATGTTCTCTGTCAATTAAAAGAGTATTTTTAGTAGATATTTGTTCAGCTAGAAACCCACTGAGATTGTGATTTGCTCTCCTCAAGCTTAAAACAAAAACCATACACAATAATGTGTAAAAAATAGTATGTAGTTTTTGGTTTTCAAATGTCACTGATACATGATTTAATTTCAGTGTGTATGTTCATGGTATTAGTTATTAAATCATCACACACAGACACATGCAGATACACAGAGACAGAAGCCTGAGAAAGAACAAAAATAAGTTTAATTAGATCAGCATCTAATGCAAAGGAAATATGAGTTAATTATTTAAATGAAGTTCATGATTTATCTATTCAAGTTTGTGTTATAGCTCATGACTCCATGTTTCTTCATGTTTGTTAATAGTTTTCTTCCAGATTCTCTTCCAAATGCTTCTGTGTCATAATCTTGTTTATTGTTATTATCTGTGAGGTTTACCCTTACTTGCAGAATTTTTAGTATACAATATCATAAAATAACCAGTTGGAACAATCTTTATTTCAAAATTACCCTGTGGCATTACTGATGCCATGTTTGAGACACAGTAACAAAAGAAAGCCACTTAAAAGATTTAGTGTGTCACTCATAACCTTAGCTCATGTTCCAAGCCTTCCTCTGCCTGTGTCCTGGTCAAATTAGGTTGTTTATTTACGCAGAGATGTGCTCTCTCACACATCTCTCTGCACAGAGAGTGGTCCCGTCCTGCTCAGATTTAATCAATACATCCCTCTGGTAGTGGGTCATCTTTTGAGCCTCTAAGAAAAACTCAGGCTAAAGCATATGATACTTTATTACTCAAGGCAGGAGTTTTCATGTCCATGAAAAATAGTCATCTTAGAATAATTGCTAAATTTACTGAAAGGTCATCTTTTATGGGCTTTCTTTCTTTCTTTTTGGAACTCAATACTTCTTGATTGGGTGATTGATTTATATAATAAACTCTCTGACCTTATAACTTGCAACACAATCTCCTTCTTTTTTTTAAAGAAAAAAAAAACACATCAGTGCACTCAGTTATAAATGAACACAGTATTAGCACCTTGACAATAAAAATGCCAGAATCTTCCACATGTATTTGCTAACATGTTTCTCAATTTTTCATCCTGTTTTTTCTTCTTTATCCTTGGTGAAAATATAACTATCCTACTAGAAATTTCTTTGTATAAACATTGGCTTGAACATTTTCCAACTTTTAATTTAATGCTTTTATAATGGGACTTTAGTCAATGACTTTTTTTTGCCAAGAATGGGTTACAGTATGGAGTTAAAAGTTTGAAACTTATTTTAATGTATAACTTTTAGTTTATTAAAGTGTGATATAACAGTTTGAACCTCTCAAATTTTCATTGATATATGTGCATTTGTACTTCTGATTGAGATATTGTGTTATATATGTCTCATATATTACTCATAGTCATATATTATGAAATGTGATATTGTCTAGGACTAAATAGATCAGAATCAGATTCTTTTCCTGTGGCTAGAAACAGTTAATACGCAAGCTAAGGTAGTGGGCATACACCTGTGATTCAAGGATTCGAAGGATGGAGGATTCTAGTATTTATTAAGTAAGAGGTCAGTCTGGGCTGTAATATGCATTTTTATTAAAGCAGTGTACTGAGTCACCAATGAAATGACAGTATCCTCAGGAGAAGAAGGGTCAGATAATATTTAATAGAGATATTATCAGACAATAATCATGGCTGACAACAAAAAAGTATATTGAAAACAATTATTAGCAGCAATGTATGGACTAGCCTCTCAGGATCTCTGTGTTAATTGTCTGACCATTGACTATTAAGGGCTACATTCTGAACTTAAATGACTGAAAGATCTATGGCAGTAGTGGAAATGGAGCCAAATTTTTGACACATATTCGAGCATGTGTCCTCTGTTCAGGAAATGGGTATAGATTACACCAGAAGATACTGGAATTCACCACGAATTGGAAACTAAAGAAGTATAAACAATCCTAGACATTTGGATTTATGAGTGCAGAAAAAAGAAATTAGTAAGCCTGAGGTCAAGTTAAATAGTAGAGAAAAACATTATTAGAGCTCTTGTTGCTTTTATAGAAACCACAGATAAGTATAATATTTTATATGATAATCACTTTTTATTATTGCAATATAGAGAGAATCATAATGCAAGTGATCAATAAATATTGTGAATGAACTAAAAACAAAGCATGTGTCATATGTGGTCATGTGATGATATTTCCCAGAGAACTACAACCACAGATATATGCCTGTAGTTCTTTACATATGTCTATATACACATAAAGACATATATATGCAAATATGTAGCCATATGGGCATTCATATTGTGGGGTTTAACAGTATCATTTTTAGTAATTAGAGCAGTGATTATCACTATAAATACTTGAAATATGTTTTCATATGTAAAGATATAGTGATGTAGTGCTAACTAAAATTTGGCTTTCTGTTGTGGGAAGTGGTAAGCTATGCAAGACTAATGGACAGGTTGACAGGCAAGAAATGTTAATATTTCAGTCTGTATTCATAGACATCCTGAAGTAGAATTTAATCAGCTTCAGGAGCCTCTGTCTTTTGGGGAGTATTTCAGGTGACAGTTGAGTCCAACTTGTACCATGAAATATAATCCTTATTCAAAGTATGTTACCATCTTATGTATGTTCTATCTTTAAAGTGTCTACATAGTAGCACTTAGAAATATTTGACATCAAGAGGAAGTGCTATAGCCATGTTAATAAATAATGTTAACATCAGAAGTATCATTATGGTATTAATTCTTTCTCCCAGTTAATCTGTTATCAAAATATCATATTTATTTATTAACATTCTCATAGAGTTTTAAAGTATATTAACACAATTAATTTTAAACCTTGCTATATCACAACTAACTATGTATGTGTTCATTAATATAGTTTTGGGTACAAGTTTTAAAAATTTGGTATTAAATGAGCACTAAAATTAAATATGATATAGGTTTTATATGTAATATTCTCTAGTTTGCCTCTAGATTCAGTTTGTTTAAAATCTAATTGGATAGTGAAAAGCAACTCATCTCTATTGAGTTAAGTGAAAATGTATGCTATACCCTGTCTTTCACACTCTAAGACATTGTTAGAGTATTTTGTCTTTGACTGTAGTTGAAGTGTCCAGTCTAAAATGTCACTCTTCATTTCTATCTATTTTTGTAGAGTAAGAATGAAAGTATCTTAGGTTTCTTTGCAAATTTGTGTTGACTCTCTCGATTTTTCTTAGCTGTTTCTCTATTTGTTGTAATATATGCTCTATCGTCTTCAGGTGTAATTCTGCTTTCCTCATTCATGCAACATAGGAACACTTTCATCGGTATTATTATTAATGCCAATTCTTCCTTCTTCTATTCTTCCAGAAATACAACATTCCAGTTAATGAAAACATCCATTTAGAGTGATCTACCTAAAAGAGTATCTATAATGTATATTTTTTTCCATTTATTTTGCTTCCAGAAGTAGAAATTGTAGTCATTATCATCAACGAAATGTATAATGTTTTAAAACTGTAAAAAAGATTTGATTTTTGAAAGTAACATCAACTTCATTCTACAAGTGTTGATGGATGCTCTCTGTGTTATAACGTATTGAAGAAATATGTCCAGCTATTTTAGCAATACCTACATACAAAAAATGTAAG
This sequence comes from Myodes glareolus, assembly GCF_982192425.1. Lineage (NCBI taxonomy): Eukaryota > Metazoa > Chordata > Mammalia > Rodentia > Cricetidae > Myodes > Myodes glareolus. The sequence continues at coordinate 23,185,092 of NC_142048.1, read as the reverse complement.
CATTCCTTGTTAATAATGAAGTTCTTATGACAACAACATGTTTTATTTTAATCAATTTTATATGGAGATAGTGTTAAACTCAGATCTGTGAAGTCTCAGAATAACCAACAAGAAGACTGAGTCCCATATGTAAAAGCAAAGAGCTTTTTTTTCTTATCAGGTTCACGAACTCAGAGTCTCTGTGTGCCCATTATATTGGTGCCTTTAGAGAGCCCTTAGCACAGTTAGGGCATATTTATTTATTTATTTATTATAATATGATATGCAAAAAAAGGGAATGGATTTGGGCTGGCCTAAGAGCCATCAAGTGATCCTATATACTATAATTGGAACGTTAGAATTTCCTTTGGATGGTATGTTGCTGAGAGGAGCATGGGTGGTCTCAGGTTGTGGTCTTTCTTGGAAACACATATTGCCTTAGGCAAAACTGAGACTCAGGTCTACCATTCTCTTGGTCTATAGAGACTGTTTTGGCATGTGTGTACCAAGGAGCCCTGGGTCCTACATCTAGGAGATAGAGATTGAGGAAATTTTCTTTTCTATTTATTTATTATATTTATTATTCCTATTTGAGATCATGTTGCCTGTTCATAATTTTTGTAAACACTGTTATGGAGCAACTTTGTGAGAGATGTGATTGGAAATATCTGTGCAAACTATGAATATTTGAATGTAAAAGACCAGCTACACTATAAATTTTTTCTTTTGATTTTTTTATTCATTTAACATAACAATGACAGTTTTCCCTCCCTCTTTTCCTCCTCCTGCCACCTCCTCCCCAGCTAACCCTCCATCCACTTCTCCAAAATGGAAAGGGGAAGGCATCCCATGTGGTCTCAACAAAGCCTGGTATGTTAAGTTAAGGCAGGACCAAGCCCTCCCTACTGCATCAAGACTGAACAAGGCATCCCACCATAGGTAACAGGGTCCAAAACACCAGCTCATGGGTCAGGGACAGGTTCTGGTCCCACTGACAGGGACTCAACAAACAGACCAATATTCATAACCACCATCCAGATGCAGAGGGCTCAGCTAAGACTCTTAGAAATAGTGGAGAGAGTCCCTGAACTGGCCTTCCACTGTAATCCGATTGGTGAACATCATACGGTTCTTACATAGGCTATTCCTTAAAAAATCAACCACGTATAAGACAATAATTTGCATACAGAAGATATTTAATGAATATACACAAAATTAGAAACTCAAATGATTGTCCTTCCAGTCAACATGTAAAACACCTTAAACAAATTCATATTAAAAATAAACCTTCTGGGTCAGGCAGTGGTGTTGTACAGCTTTAATCCTAATACTCAGGAGGCAGAGGCAGATGGATAGATCCATGTGAGTTTGAGACCAACCTTGTCTATAAGAGCTAGTTACAGAACAGGCTCCAAAGTTACATAGAAATTCTATCTCAAAAAAATAGACAAATACATAAATAAAACTTGTGAATGCATGATTTGTTTATTATTTGTATCGAAGAAATAGTTTGTGAATGGTTTTAACTATGTATGCTTACATTTATATAGTACATAATACTTAATAAAATTTAGAGAAAATTTATTATTTTAATGAAGTTTAAACCAATGAGTATTTAGTAATGTGCTATTAGTTGACACAAGTGCACTCAATAATATTAAATAGTTCTGAATATTGTAATGGTACTTCATTTTTAATATGGTAATATTTGGTGTTTACAGATTTGTATTACGAATCCTACCTACTCTCCCAAGCTAACTCAAAAGACAGCATCTCTTCTCCTTTCTGTCCCCTCGTTGGATACTGACCAAAATCATAACAGGCTCACTTTTACACTCAACATTTTCATTATTTCCCTAGAGACACTCCTGAGTCATCCCTGATGAGTGTAGAGAAAAAAATGACACTATTTTATCCTATTTATCTAATAATCTGGTATTTACATTAACACAGTATTAACATGTCTGACATTAGTGTAAAATTTCTTAATTATGTAAGAATGTGATCATTACTGTCCACGACTAATCCATGCGTGTGTTTGTGAGTACACGTGAACATGGTGGGTTGCTATTCTGAGTACACATGTGAGTAATTTAACACCTGTAGTTTTTAAATGAAAAAGGTGCTTATTCTTTGCTGTGGTTAAAAGTGCTCCTTCGAATACCATTGGGAAATTCATAGGCCATCTGGAAACTACGTCTGGAGGGAGAAGGCTTAAAGCATTGTTTAGAAAAAGAAGTGAAAAACTGCTTCAGCAAACCCAATACAGGAAAAAAGAAAACAAAATGAAAACTGGGTTGAACTCAGGTAATTATCTCACAGTTCATTTGTGACTTTGAACCCATAGATTCACATGCACACATGTATGCACATACACACGCACACATACTTGCATAGATAGTATCCAACGCCTTAAAGAAAGGAATCTAGAATAGACGTTTCTGTCATATGAGAATATAGCAGTCATTTGCTTCCTTCATCTCAGATAGTCTCTGTTGTGATTTCTATATTCATAGCTGAGCTCTTCTTCAAAAGTTTTACATGTTGTATGTGTCAGTAGTGGGTCATTTTTCTAAAACTATTATCATATGTAAAAGATAAGATACCATTTACATACCAATCATTAAGGAAATATTGATTCCAGATATGGTTAACTAAGTTGGATGCTGCTATGAACACTTAAGAGCAAAGATTTGAGGCAAGCAGCCTTCTATTCTTTATACAATCAGAACAGTTTTCCCAAGTGATTGTAATATATTTGAGATACTACACCATTAGTGTGTGATAACTCCACTAGTCTCTATGACCATAATACTGAAGAAAATCAGTCCAGTGTGAGACCTTTGTGAAGATTAAATTATTTATTGTTTGAAACTACATAGAATCACCTGTGAAGGAATTATTTTTTTCTTTTGTTTTTTTGGGACAGTGTTTCACTGTTAGGGTCAGACTGTCATGGAACTCATTTTGTAGACCAGGCTGGCCTCAAACTCAGAGACATCTGCCTGCATCTGTCTCCTGAGTCCTGGGATTAAATGCCTGTGTCACCACTGCCCAGTAATAAGGGACTTTCTTTTTCCTTTATTCTTTTAATTGTTTTTATTGAGCTATACATTTTTGTCTTCTCTTCTCTCTTTCTGATACATTGTTTGTATTAAGTTGTCCTTTGGTCATGCCGATGAGACAGTATTAGTTAACTTAATAGATTTAAAAAAAAAGAAAATGACAGGTTAACCAGTGACTAATTGCCCAAGTAAAACAGTTAATCTGAACTTTGGCTTTGAAGGATACATGTGTATGTACATGAGTATATACTTATTATGTGTATTATTTTAATCCTCTAATAGAGTACATCCCTAGTTAGAAACTTCTAGATCCATGTGACAGCTGTGACTTCAGGATACAGATGTATCATTCACACATACTGAGTGCATGCATGATGCTCAACTGGTAGCAATTGAATGAATAGCTGGTCCCCTGACTGAACAATTTTAACATCTTTAATAATGCAAAACTTGTTCCTCGTTGTATCTTTGTTGGGGGGCTGTTTTGTTGTTGTTGTTGTTGCTGTTTGTCATAGTCCATCTGAAAACATACTCAGAAACATCTATTCCATGGATAAATAGAATTCTTACAAAATAAAATCACTTCCCTTCCTTTATTTAAAAAAAAAATGGATTTGGGAGGGCCCAGACCACTGCGGGTATCACTAATCCCTACACATGTGCTCCTTGACTGTATAAGTGTGAAATCACACTTTGGAAATAGTCTGTGGTATTTGATTGGTGAGTGGGGGATTCCAAAGGTCCCCTTTGTCTAATGACTCAAAAATATATGATCCATTCCTGTCACTGGATGGTATTGTAAGGTATCTAGCTGCAGCATTGCTTTCAGATTATATGGTGACTCTATATAGATTCCTTTCATAGATATTTTAGGAAGCTTCTATGGTAGCAGGTTTCCATATGGTTTTTCTTAAGGCTTTTAGTGTTCATTGTCTCTTCTCATATTTCCTCCTATCACCTTTCTCTCCATAACGGCTTGTGGAAAATAGATGTTTATGGCTAAACATAAACTAAAATAAATTTTAAAGTCAATTTCATTAATAGTATTATTACTTGAGATATTATTGACAACGGAAATTAAAAGTATAAATAAATTCTTACCGCATTATTCATGTATCTTCAATGCATTTTATATATAAGCAGTTTTGATGCTAAGGTATTCCTTTATTCCTCATTGAAAAAGATCTCTTTCAGAAAGTTTTATAAAATGTGAACAAACCTGAATCTCTCCCTATAGAAGTAGAAGCAGGCAACAATTGTAAAGTCACTGTTTTCTTTCTTTCCCTTTTCTTCTCCTTTTTATTTTCATGTATCTACAACATCTTCCATCTTCATTTTTGATCCATAAATGATATTGATTCAAATTCCTGTGTCATTGGTCTTTATCATCTTTATCAGTTCTGAAAGTTCTCTATCAACAAGACCAATCCTGATTCATAATCAAACCTGAATTCTTTAAGATTTTAAGTCTTTTCCTTGATACATTTTTGCCATTTAAACATGATCTTATAAACACACACACACACACACGTATTTTTATTTAATGGACATGAATCTAAACCAGATTTTTTCCCCAAAATTAGCAATGGTATTATTTCTGTTCTCTTTCTTACATAATTTAACAATTCTAGACTTGTAATTGGGACACTCACTCTACAAGTAAGCTTAGGCTTAAGAAAGCTTAAAACTTTATAATTGCACCCAGATTTTAAAATTATACTGCTTGCATTGAGGCAATTAAATTCATAAAACATCTATTTCATCAAAAGAAATAGAGAAACTATAATACCAATTTTATGATAGTATTAATACACTATAATTTTGGAAATATCTCAAGGTCTGATCAAAATAAATCTGAAAATGCTTTCTTTTCATTCTCATTCCTGTTTTGGAAGCATGATACAACATGATTTTATTGTCATTCCTGATTTACATGTTGAGTCATTTTTTTCTAGGTAGAATCACTTAAGGTTAAAACCAAAGTCTGTCTTTTCCCACGTTTAAGGATCTTTTATTTAAGCGGCTCTTTTATTTTTCTGGCAAATGTCATATTTTTACACCTTAGTTTGCACACAATATGCATATGATTTTTCTCTGTATGATGTAGATCAAACCTATGCAATTTTAAAATTGATTAACTAAATATTAATTTAGACATGAGGATCTGACCCTAGTGTAATGATGTATGCTGTGAATGCCATTGATTAATAAAAAAGCTGCTTTTTGTCTATTGCAGCGCAGAAAAGGGCAAGTTGGGAAATCCAAGCAGGTAGAGGAGGAGAGAGTTAGTGGAGTCTGAGAGAAGAAATGAGGCCGCTTCAGGAGACAGATGCCAGTCGCCGGGTAGAACTTTACCAGTAGGCCACAACCACATGGCAATACATAATTAATAGAAATAGGTTAATTTACGCTCTAAGATCTAGCTAGAAATACGCTTAAGCTATTGGCCAAAAAGAATTGCAAATATTGTAGTTTCTGTGCAATTATTTTGGGTCTGGGCAGCCGGGAATGAAGGGACAACCTCGAACTATAGTGTAATACATCTTATATATCTTATAGGGCTATTCTTCTGAAGTTGGCTTATGATTTGGTTTCCTTATGGATCACATTCCTCTTCACATTCAAATCAAAGTTATTCTTGATCAAAAGCTAAGAGATATTTGGGAGAAAATTTTCGGTGAATGACAGTTTCATCTAAATATTGTGTTTTATTCCAAAATGCTTTGTGCTTAGTACCTATATATGAATGCATATACATTATCAGTCAGTCTGTCTATCTATCTGTCTATCTATCTGTCTATCTATCTATCTATTTATCTATCTATCTATCTATCTATCTATCTATCTATCTATCTATCTATCTATCTATCTGTCTGTCTGTCTGTCTATTTATCTATCTCTACCTGTGCATATGTATCTATCGATCTATCTGTAGATCTATCGATCCATCTTCCTATCTATCTTAGGGTAATAATAAAAGTTTTGTGTTTCTCCTCATTCTACTTATTCACTCTGGTTGGTATTTTCATATATTCTTTAACAAATATGAAGATGCAATTGCGATAGTTATAATTGCTAAATGTTTCTAAAATTAATGGGAATGAGTTTATTAAAAGCTCCCATTTACTTAACACAAAGTTTGAATTATAATAGAGCTTGGTTAAATGTAATTATGATCTCTTAATGATTTCCAATTGATTTTTGTTATGACCACCACAATTAAAGAGAACATAATTAATTTATTTTACAAAATAAGTAAAGTGGAGCATGACCATATCAGTGCAGTGATGTGAGTTGAGAGCAATTTTCAGGAACGAAATGAACCGGTATATTTAAAAAGTGTAAAAACCTTTAGTGCTCATTGGGGAAGAGGCTTTCATTTTACAAGTGGAAAATTTAGAAAGAAGGGCCACAGGATTTCCTCACAGGCACAGTAATGAGATAATGAAGAAGAGAACCTAAAACTTCTTATCTTTTCCATTGTCATCTCTTTTTCCTTACCATCTACTTAGACATGTTTCTTGGTTCTAGAAATAACTCCGTGTAATTAACAATTTGTCCGTTTCGTAAGACAAATGGCTGTAAATAAATGAGCAGGTTAAAACATTCTCCTGATTACTTTTAGCATCATGATGATCAATAACAATGTGTTGTATTATAAAAATGTGTCACACTAAATGAATAATTAATTTTAGATATAATATAGTCGAAGTCATTCAAACATGACTTATCTCTCTGGGATAGTGTGAATAAGAACAACCTCCCCATAGCATATATTTGCATGCTTAATGCCCATTTGGTGGAAATTTGTGAGAAGAATTAAGAAATATACTTTTGTTGGAGTTGATGTGTCACTGGGGGTAGACTTAAAATGTTTCAATAAACTCAAGGTATTCCCAACCTCTTCCTCTGTCTTATGTTTATAATTCAACATGATAGATAATGGTTACTTCTACAGATCCATGTTGCTCTGCTTTCTGCCATGATAGTCATGGACCCCGAAACTTTAATCCTCAAATACACTTTCATTTTCTACACACTTCCTTGGTTATAGTGTCTTGTCACAGCAATAGAAACGTAGCAGACTTACCATAAAGTAAGTCTCTTATGAATGAACATACCACATTGAATATATGAACATAAGTAAGAAATTATGAGACTGAAACACCTAGTATTATTTTATAACATATAAAATATAGAAAGATAATTAAACTGAGCAGTAAAGAATTATACTGTTCTCATACTTGACATGTTTTAACTTACTTGCAAGCAAACAAAGATGACAGAAAAGAAAGGCTCAATAAAAAGTGTTCAACTTTATTAATCAAGTCTCATTATTTCTATTGATTTGGTGACTAGTAAACCTCATTTTCCACTGTTTGAAGTGATAATGTTTTCATCCATCAGCTCTTTTCTTTTAGGACTCGAATTTGAAATATTTCAAACACCTCTGAAATTTGTAAAATAATGCACATGCTTATCTCCCAGAAGGAATGTCCTAAAGCAGATAGGCTGTGCTTTGCAAGCGCAAACTGAATCATAAAATCTGGACACCTTTCTTCTAAGAAATATACAGTCTACCCAGGATGTGGAATACAATTCTTATTCTATTGAAGGCTCCAGAAGATACAGCTGCTGGCTGACAATGCTATCAAGTGGGTTCAAGTAGGGAATGGAAGGTTAACAACAGTCTCTGTAATAGAAATGTAGACAAAAGATAATCCAAGTTTCTAGCTTTCAAGGGATTCGCTGACGGTGACTGACTATGAACTTCAGCTTTAAATCAAATAAAGTCCTCAGGCAGAGCAATGGTGGGGTTGTTACCTCTGAGAAATGGCAATGTGGCTTTCAGTATTTGAAATCAGAAGCTGGACACACAGAAAAAGATTTCAAGAGAATGTAAGCTGAAATCAAAATTTATAGTAAGTTCATGGCTCTAGTTTTTGTGCATACATTAACATTTCCAGTATGAAGAACTTAAATGAAAATAGTTTAACGGCACTGGCTCTCAGTTATTTCCAAATCATAAGCTGATCCAGACACTGACATGTAATTTTGCAACTGTATTTCGTCAAGCCAGACAATTTTTCCCTAACTCAATTTTCTCCTAAGCTAACAGTGCCTTCACAGGAAGAGCCTCTAATGTAAGGACTACTAATCACTTTAGATTTAATTTGAATATAAAACAGAATATTAGCTTGAGAAAAAGAATCCTGGAGTGAACAGAGGTTTGAAAATCTGATGAACTTCAAACCCTCTGTTTTCCACTCACTATCTCAAGTTGCCTTCCAATACTACCTCTCTCTCATTTGTACTAACTTCTGTATAACATAGTGTTCATTGAAGAATGGCGACAATCATTTTATCTAAAGTACTAAGCAGATATGATGTATTTCTTTACAAGGTTCTTATATGCTCACAATACATTTTAGTATTTGAAATCTTTATTTGAAGGATTTGCCTTGCATGGCCTTTCCTTCTCATCTCTTTATTTTTCTAAAGAACTTCAAATGTTGTGCCCAAGTTGAGACCCCCAGAGAGATCACCTGAATCCAGTCAAGTCCAGAATGCAAAAGCAAGGTTTATTTCTTTGCAGCTAGCTGGGAGTTCTCCCTTACATATGGAGCAGCGAAGTAGGGAGAGCTCCCGTACCTCCTTTGGGGCTGACATATATAGGCAAAACCCACAAGCCAGGTTTACTTAGGGTCAAGGGTTTTAGTTTTGCTGATTATAGGGTATGGACTACTTCTGATTCTGTGCATTCCCCCTCTTCTTCTCCCCCAAGCAGTTATTTCTGCTCTTGTTTAAACCACAAAGCTGGATGTTGACAGGGGGCTAGCTGCTAGGAACATTTGGTCTGTACTTTTGTAAAGGTTCCTGTTTTCAGCTCACTCTTGATGCTGCAAAGAGTCTTGAACCCAGGACCTTAACCAACCCCTGATCAAGCAGTTTCTTAAAATTTTCCATGTCTGTACACAAACTCAGATAAGTGAGAAAGATACCATAGTTTTAGCTAAACTGAGGTTATTGAGAAAAATATATTTCTACATACGGCACCAAATACTGATCAAAACAGAATAAAAACAATACCACTTTTGTTATTTATAGTAATGAAACATAGATACTGTGCTATTGTAAATGTCAATATTTCTGTGCCTCCTAAGTTTCATTGAGTATGCTGATGATTTAGTCTGTCTTTAACATATGCGGCATTTACATAGAAATTTATACATATATCCCTAAATACATTCAAGATGGAGTAATGCAACTCTTGTCTCTTAGCAATTGAGGATGAAAATTTCATTTTCTATTAGTGGATATGACAAAATCAATAGTGAATAAAGGACACAGTGGCATGCTAAAGGAAATGGAAATCGGCCTGGGAGAGTGGCTCATCAGATAAAACGCAATCTAATTCGAGTCTCAGAAAACATATAAGAAGTTGGGTATACTGACATATATGTGGGAGCCCACTCCTGGAGGTAGGAGAAAGGGTGGTATTTATGTCTTGCTGGTTAGTCAACATACCTGAAATGGTATGATTTAGGTTCACTGGAAGACCTTGACTTGACAAACAAGTTGAAAGGCCATTAACATCTACAGGCGGTACTTATACATGTACTTGCACACCCACGAATATTCACACACACATGCTCATACACATACAAACACAGGGGATAGAACTATTGAGCAAGAAATTGTAGGTGATACATGTACCAGGTCACTTCTCCATCATTTATTTATTTTTTCTGCCATATGTAGGATCTTCAAGCATGCTTCAAGTGTTTTTTAATTATAACATAATTAGTCATCTACTCCTTCCCTTTCTTCCCTCCAAACCCTCCCGTATATCACTCTGTTTCAAACTCATAGCCTCTTTTTAAAAATTGTTTCTATATACATATATTTTGATATATACATTATAATCTTAAATATAACCTGCTCACTCTGTATAATATTAATTGTACATATGTTTTCATGACTGAGCGTTGGGCATTGGGTAACCCATTGGTGGTCTCCTCTCAGGAATTCCTGCTACTCCCACTCTCCCATTCCTTGCCTACAGGTCTGTGTGTAAGTTTGAGTGCTCAGAGAACAATGGACAACACAGAGAAGAATGATGTTCAAAGCCAGAAAATCTGATTCGGCTTTGAGATTATGTCTCCTACTGATTTCAGTAGCTAAACCCAGAAGTCTCACTAACATGGCTACCCAACACATGAGCTAATTGCTACCTGCTGATATGCTATTGAGGGTTCAGCACCAAAAATCTACACCAGGCTGTGTGACAAAATTCATGAATGTTGAAAAGTCATTATTTATCTAATAATTAGAAATTATTCATCTGAGTGGAAAAACAAACCCAGATGCTTTCTGAGGGTAACTTCTCTTTTACTTCATCTTAAATCCTTTCTGAGAATCTTTTTGCCTCCACATTGTTACTTGGTATTTTCTTTTGCTTTCTTTTGTTTTTAAACAGCTTTCTAATTAGCCCTACATCGCCTCTCCTACTTACAGCTCCGTCTTGTTATTTTCTTCTCTGTCCAGTTCTCCCGTTGCCCTCTGCCTAGTTCTTCTCTGCTCTTTTCCTACCACACACTGCTGTCTCTCCTTTCCACTTTCTCTCCTCTCCTACTCTCTGTCTCTGTCTCTTTCTTTTTTCAACCAGACTCTGGACATTTATAGATTGTTTTGCTGGGTCCTACCTAATCTCAAAAAATACATTAAGCCATGTAGTTTCTCTCAGGCTAGGAATGTCACAATGACCCACAAATGAAAATTTGTGAGGGTTCCCAGACTCTAAATTAGTGAGGGTTCCCAGAGCAAAAATAACATTGGAAATCAATACTTAACAATAACAATTAGTTTACCTGCAAGACTAAAATTTGTTTGGAACTCTGGCTTTGAATCAGTAAATAACATCTGGGGAAATGACTTTGTGTATGTGTCTCTAGGGGCAAACAACCTGCTTTGAATCTGCTCAGATTTTGGCTAAATGTGCAAAAGACTGTTTTAGTCGCTGAGAAATCTCCTAAGACAGTCTGAGTAATGAAGAGTATCCTAGCATTATTTCTGTTCATCAATATCATATTACTTAATCAGAATCATCCTCCACATCATCCACAGCTGTATGTGTGCCAATAGATGGGATACATACATGAGATAAGCACACTTCAGTGGAAATACACCCAGAGCCATTCTTAGGGAAGAAATGAAGTGATTCATGAGAGAAATTACGGACAGGAGCAACTGGTTTTCACAGTCAGTGACCCCAAGGCTGTTACAGGTGGTGCTCCCCACCAGGGAAGCATGCGCCTGATGGGTCTGCTTGTTAAACAGTAATTGTCACTTGCTGTATACTCCCAAGGCAATTCTCTACATGAGCTGGACAAGAATGACAACAGTAGACACACTATCGTTCCACTAAAGAACTCTTGCCTGTGTAGCACACGGTACCCTCCTTACCTCCTTTTGCATTTTCTAAAAATTATCTATTCAAAGGCTGGGCAGTGGAGGCTCACACTTTTAATCTAAGCACTCGGGAGGAAGAGGCAGGTGGATCACTGTGCATTTGAGACCAGCCTGGTATACAAGAGCTAGTTTCAGGACAGACTCTAAAGCAAAAAAGAACCAGCCCTCTCTCAAAAAAAAAAAGGTCTATTCAGTGCCAAAATTAGGTAATATCCTCAAGTTTAGAGAACAAAGTTGATGATTTTCTGAAACAAGGTATATTGGTTTTTGTAATAAAAGAGGTGGATTTTATATAGGAGTTACCAAAGTATTTAAATACAACAGAAAATTTTAAAGGACTATCATGCCTACATTGCTATATTCATCTTCATTTTTCAAACATGATGAAGAGTACATCAAGATGGCAAAGCAAAATTCTGGATGTTTAGGTAAAGATGATCCATGTGATTGTACCACTTACACCCTTAGACCATATACTAAGTAAGTCCTTCACTCTTCCTTTATGTGGGTGATTACATCAGACCACACACTCTATAATTTTGAGACAAAAAAATGCTGGTTCAATGTTCTGTTTTCACATCTGGCAAGAAATATGCACAAGTATTCCCTAGAGATAGCATATGGTCTTTGAAGACCTAGAAATTATTGATGCTAATTGAATTTATACGGCATCTGGGTTTTCAGAAATGCCGTGATGGCACTAAATAGGCTTATTACCAATGCCAAATGTGAAAGGGGCATAAAAAATAACAACCGGGTTCACATAAAATGCTAAATTGGAGGCATTGTCCATGCTACTTCTTGCTGCCTTCGTTCCATGGCTCTTTCCAACCCCTTAGAGTCTGATATTGCTGTTTTTTTGTTGCTGTGGTTGTCAATTGTTTATTTTATCCTGAATCTCATTATCAACAGGTTTTACAAACTTCTAATGGAAGCCAAGAAATATATGGTCCCTGTATATATAATACTGCAATTTTGCTGTCAAAATGAATCTATGGTTTGGCAAAGATGATGATGATGATGATTAAAAGTGTCCCATAGGAAAAAAATGAAGAAATCCATCTCAGTGCTGCTTGACTGTGGAACGGTTATCCAGACGAATAGGATTTTAGTGTAAATGTGATAAGCAGTTGCTTCTTTAAAACTTATCCTATTTCTCTCTTGAAGATCCACACGATTTTATATAAAATACGAATATCTATATAGTTGTTCTTTAGCAAGTTTGAAAGATTATGGTGAAATAGGAAAATCATGTGACTTTAGGTAAAAGTAAATATTTTTAGCATTGTTAGTACATTATAATAAAAGTACAGTATATTGCAAAAGTTATAGAAACCACAGATCAGATTTTTTTTGTATGGATAGAACAATTCCTACCACTGTTGCTGCTGCTAAAATGATGAACATTTATCTGGTTTTAGTTCATAAATGCAAAAATATCAAAAAGCAAAGGAATTTTATTTTTTTAAAAAATTACATGTGTGCCTCTGTCAACAGACAGGTTAAAATTATTTTAAAGTATAGTTCTACACCAATACCTAACAAAAGCTTCAAAAAGATAAACTAAATAGTTCAATAAATTTCATTTTATGAGAACGTTTTCAGTAGGTTAAAGTGTATTGTAATTAACGAAAAACTTTGCACATTTAGAAAATCCATTAATATTTAGAAAAAAAGATTAGATGTGCTTGCCTTTTTAAATATTAGCAACTGTACTGGCTTTATGGGTCAAAGTAACACAAGTTACATTCCTCAGAGAGGAAGGAGCCTCAGTTGAGGAAATGCCTCAATGAAAGGCAACTTTAAGGCATTATCTCAATTAAAGATCAATGCGGGAGGATCAGTGAGGGAGAGCCCAGCCCATGGTCCTGGTGTCATCCCTGGATTCTAAAAGAAAACAGGCTAAGCAAGCCATAAGGAGCAAGTCAGTAAGCAGATTTTCTCCATGGCCTCTGCATCAGCTCCTGCCTCCAGGTTCCAGTCTATTGTAAGTTCCTGTCCTGACTTCCTCCAATGATGGACTATGACGTGGAAGTTTAAGGCAAATACACCCCACCTTCCCTACTTCCATTTTGGTCATGGTGTTTTGTTGCAGCTATAGAAAACCTAACTAAAAGAGCAAGTTTTGTCTCAGTGTCAAAAAATAGTACAACCCTGAATAACTTGATACTTATGAAATTAGCACTAGAAATAAATACCAAACATGAATTCATGTACGTCCTGAAAAAGAATTCATTTTATTGATTTAATAAAGAAAAGTAATTCTAAATGGTGGTGAGAGGAAGCCCGCACATTGAAACACAAAAAGGGAAACTAGGCATCCAGGGGGTACCAACCTTGTTATGAAGAAGCCCACTCAACTTGGGAGTCCTTGAAATATACACTCCCTGCCCCCCTTCCTCCAATGAACAGAGATGGGTGGGAAGGCATCACCATAGCACTGAGGCACTAGAACCCACGTGGAGAGTCCAGCCATACATCCTTTCATCTTTGCCAGGAGAAAATGTTCATAATCACATGTCACTAGCATAGTTGTTATGACTTTCAAATCTAGCCAAAGTAGCATGATCGTTTTCCTTTTCTCAAATTTCTAGAATCACCAATGTAATCTTCACTCTTTATATTTTTTCACTAACTGAAAATATTGCTGCTTTCTCAAGGACTTCAAAGCCACTATCAAGTTTTCATCCTGTGTCATGCAGTAAACCACACACCTGGCTCAGAGTGTCCACCCATATTTGAATTAGACTCCCTCTTTCTTTCCTCCTTTCCTCTTCATGCTCCTTCTTGCACTGTCCTAGTTTCTTGTACATTGTGGAAATTCCCTTTTCACCAGAGTCTCCTGATTGAAAGCTACTTGTATCTGGGTTAAATGCACATTAGAAATCCTCCCTGTGTTGGTTTCTGATATGATCTAGAAAGTGTTTTTATGTTAGTTATGACTGGGCTCTATTAAGATAACAAACATGAAATCTATGATGCTGAGATACTTGAGAAGGTGGTAAAATTAATATACATGGACCATAAATCAATTTTTAAAGGCTTAAACAGACTCATGAATTAGTAATGTACTCAATATATAAGATAATTATTGTTTTTTTCTACATCTTTCTTTTTTGAAAAGAACAGCATTCTCTGCCTAAAATGAATTTTATGTTGGACTTGGCCTTTCAGTTTTTACTCTTAAGTGGGTTATCACAAATATATGCCATCCAGAAAATACATTCATTCAGTACCCATGTAAACAATTCCAGGACAATGCCAAATATGTAACTTAAAATTTCTATATCTGACTCTCTTACAGAAATGATTGAATTTACACACAAACACATACACACACACACACACACACACACACACACACACACACACATTCACCCAAAACTCCTTAACATGATTGACAATGATTTATTTTGGGAAAAACTGAGTCTTTTTGACTAGTGAATATATTGGATATTTAATTGTATTATATGCTATTTGTTGAATAACAATTGATTTAAGAAGTATACTGTGATATTTTGACAATTCCATATTATAGAATGATAAAATCTGGCTAGTGGACATGCTCGTCTTCTAAAATACTTATTTTACCCTTTTTATGGTAAGAATATTAAAGTTCCAAAGTTGTTGTTGCTTTGAAATAAGCAGTATGTCTTTATTCACTATAATCACTACTTTGTACAACAGAGTAGCAGAACCTTCTCTAACAGCAGGTTTTTTTTTTTTTGCTAACTGTCGTAGCCTTCAATAAGCCTTCTAATATAAATTTTTATTCATATGTTCAAGGGGTTCATTGCAAACCATACTACGTGAGTCAGAATTGCTTCTCTTGAATTGCTTTGTAATCTATCTACATATGTATTGCGCTTAGACTCCAAAGCAGCCTCATGCTGTCCTGCTTCCTCCGGTGATCAGGTGGTGCCTAACAAGAAGCAGAGTGACAGATCCTGGCGACTGGACTGTGAACAAAGGCAATTCTATTCTTGCCGGGAACATTGGAACACACTGTGATTTGCACAGTACTATTTATTCCCTAGGGACCCAGAAGAAAACCATCTCCTTTTAGACTTAGTTACAAAGTGTGTATGCGAGTTATGCTTTCCTTTATTGTTATTTAAAACAACACCAAAAGTTGAGGCAAATCCTTAGTCGTTACATTTAGTAGTCCCGTTTACTTATGAGAAAGGACAAGGTATATGAAAATGTGCACTTGTGGATTATTATTAAATAAAAAATAATGTAAGAGAAGCTTCTAATACTTAAAATGCCAAAGGAATACAACTTTTTGTTGCAAAGTCAAATGTATAAAATTATATTTTTATTATTATAAAAAACTTGAATTGATAACGGAGTCCATAAGATTATTAGATAAAGTAGGAAGAACAAGTGAAATACACTTACATATTTTTAACGCTTATCTTTAAATTACATTTCAATCTTAAGAGTACTAGAATGAGGGACTGGGAAACTACCTGAAGGGGTGAAAGTATTTCAAGTACATGCATATGGAGTTGAGGTTAAATCCTACCACTCTTGTAAAAAGTCAAGCATGGATGTCATTTTCCTATGGAAGGCAGAGACAGGAAGGTTATTGGAGCTTGCTGCTCATCAACCGTGCTACAGGTTTAGTGAGAGGCTCTGCTCTAGGGACTGTGAACTTTGAGGGAATGTGTCTTTCTTTGACATGGCCATGGTAGTATAGAAATCTTCCCCAGTTAGGCTGAGAGTGATGGCAATGCCATCATTGGTCCAAGTGGGATAATGGCCAGCATGTCCAGAAAATGTTCACTTTACCTTACTCCTCTGGGTATCACAGCCTGATGTCTGCTTCTCTATAGATACTGCTCCCAAGATTAGCCAAACTTGCCTCCTGTTCAACTGTACATAAACACCCTACAGCCCATGTCAGTTGTTTATAATAAACATGCTGTACATCTAGGGAACTGAAACCCGACTCAAACCTATCCATTTCAGCTTTGATGCATGTGTCTGCATGTTTGTTCTTTCTCAGTTCCCTTACTGCCCCAGTGAGGTAAATCCTTGGAACTGTGCAGAGTACAGCATTTGTCTCGAGTTAAGAGTTAAGTGTGTTCGTGTATGACACTTGATGTTACCCTCTGGTCCCTAATATGCATAGAAACACATGTGTGCATATAATACATACACATACACTCATCTCACACTATTACCAGAATGGAACCTAGATTTATGTTTTTATAATATTTAGGCTCATGAGTTATGCTAATTTTATTCAAAGAATGTTCCAAATTGTTAACAATTGAATTCTTTACCTGAACTTGAAGAAATGAAACAAAGACCATTCAGCTATAATTTCTGGTTGCATTACCCCTGTCAGAAATGCACCATTCTTCAGTTTGCATCTTGGTTTTAGCTTCCTATCACTGTTGCCTGTTGCTCAGCTTGGGGTCAACTCGCAAAGCCAACCTTCTTTCGGGGAGCAACCATAAAACCTGGTCTAAGGAAGTACTGCTCGTAGATGCTGGCTGCCTGGTTTGTCATGTTTTAGTCCCGATGTTCAGAGGGAGCCAAACAGGTGCTTTTTAATGTACTTCAAGCACACCAGGCTGAAAGCACCAGGCTTGTTAAATGAATGTTTTTCAGAGACTTAATCCGAGTCCCATTAAAGTTAGGAAGAGACTTCTAACTGTGGCTTGCCATCTTGTTTCCCGGAGGCGTGCGCAGATATAATGAACTGGCTTGCATGCTTGCAGGAGTGCTTGTTAGGTGCCAAACTGTTAGACTTTGCTTTTTCATGTACATACATTCTCATTCCATTGTCGGAACAACACACTGAGGCAGGATTGTTAAGCAGTTATATCTAAATTCAGAAGTTAAGCAACTTGCATACAGTCATGCACAAGATAAAGATTATGCTAGATAGAGGCGGGGCTTAAATTCAGATAGAAATCTAGTGTGTTCTCTCTTAGACTGCTTATAAAGAGGGTGCTATCAGACATCAAGGAGCCGAATAAAGACGAATGCTAGAATTCTGATTTTCGTGAAAGATATCCTACTGAGGGGGGAAAAAAGAAGAAAGAAAGGAAATAAGAAAGGAAAGAAGGAAGGAAAGTAGGAGGGAAGACCAAAAAATAAAAAGAAGTAGATTCAAATACTGTTTTCAGAACACTATTCCTAGCTTAGGATTCTAGAATCAAGTTATTTATATGGCAATTTTATGTTTCTTCATGTAAATATACTGATAATGATATTTTAAGCCATAGCTTTTGGATCTGGTGAATATTAACATATTAAGAACGGTTATAAGTTATTTGAATATTTGAAGTGAATCCAGAAAATTTATAACCAGCAGGTACAACCAGAAAATCTCTTTCTTCCCAGTTCTGAGCCCACTCCCTACTGGTTCCCACCTTCCAAGAGCAGTCACTAACAGCAGTCTTCCAGTGAGTGGTACTACAATTCCAGGACAGCAGAAGTTGTTATAATCATTTTCTGCCCAGACCAAGCTTCCGGTACAACACATAGCACACATGAGACTAACTGATACCTCAAGAGATTTCTTTGAGGAAAAGTCAGACTTTGAGAAGTATATGTGAGTCCAAATGTTATGTTCTCCTGTAGATATTAAATGATCTCTGTTAATATTTTGTTGATTAAATAATAATCCTCTCAGCATTATCATGCCTTTTATCTTCTACAATAAACTGTACATGAGACAACCTTGGAATCAGGAAAGTGTGCAGGGATTTCATGTGATAACGACTTTATATCCCAGATGAGAAGAAAGACTGAAAATTAAGATGAGTTGTAAAGAGCAAGATTATCAGAGAATAAGAACAAAAACCAAACATGTCTGCCAGTATTCTGTATGTCTCCTAGTCATGGGAGCAAAGTAGCAAAATAGCTTTGATTTTGTTGTGTGTGAATGTAAAACAGATTAAGTCAGGACAAGGGAGTAAGTGGACTAGAGTTTATAGTATCTCCTACTGTTCAATTACAGATAATTTATTCTGCTACATAATGTTTAGTACATTTTTCTTTCATAATTAGTAACCAAAGAGTATTTCAAACAACTTAATACATTTATAAATATAGTCAGAGTGCATTGGAAGTAAATTTGTTAAATTTTATGCAATATTTCCCAATTTATATTTTAAAATCTGTAACAGAAATTCTAGGTATGATTGATATTTTAAATAATTAACCTTTTAAGTTATTTGTTAGTGTTGTATTTTTCAAGTTTGCTCTGTTTTTGAGAAAATATGCTATTCCAGCTATAACAGGGTCTTTCTTTAAATTGTGATATGCAAATTTCATGCCAGAAAAGGTCCGTGTAGGCATGAATATTACTAGATATGGTGACAGATGTGTTGGCAAGCCAGGAAACACCAACAACTGTTGGCCATTAGCTTCACTTAGTAGAGAGAAGCGAACAGATTCTCCTTCAGGCCTTCCAGAAACATGCACCCTAACAAAGCTCTGTATTTGAAATGGCAGAGCTCATTTCTGCTTCAAATTCTGCATCACAGTGTTTGATGTTTTATATAATAGCATTAAAATAAACATACACAGATGTACAAGTGGACACACACACCCACATGCACACACACACACACACACATATACACACATATAATTTTCCATCCATCTTTTTATTTGGGGGTATGTCTTTGTCGGGAAATGCAGAAGGAGAATAATAGTTTAACCAGCGTTGGAATGAAATCTCTTTGAGATCTAAATTTTTTTTATTAGAAGTTATCTATATAGCATGGAATATGAATTTCAAATTGGTTTGAATTTTAGTTAAATTGTGTTTGTTTTTAATGTATGTAAATTTTGTTTAATATTGCACACTGTACCACAATTTTGATCAAATTATTACAAATAAATAATCATATAGTGCAAACTGTGTTGGTGAAAATAGAAAAGTCATAGTATATTAAGGAAAAGGAAGACAAATGAACTATTTAGCTTATATGTTAGCCCTTTAGTGCAAAAAGACCAAAGGTGTATTATTGGGGAGCATTTTAAGAGGTTTTTTATTTAAGCCAGAAAAGAAAAATGAGAGACCGCATAAATTAGGACCTAGTTGAAGGTCATTTTAACTGTAGTAATTTAGAAATATAGTAGAGAAAAGATTTTCTATCTCCTAATGAGACACAATATATGCATAGGGATGTGGTTAGATATGGCATGAGATTCTGTTTGGACACATTCTCAATTAGTCCAATAAAAATGAAGTTTCAAAAATGAGGTTAATTCAGCAAATCAATTGATAACAACTGATTAATTGATGCTAGTAATCATTTCTAGAGCAGTTTGAACATGGAACATGTTATGAGTAATAAGTAGCATTATTAAGATTATAATGATGACGGTGCACATAAAAAATTCTACCATCGGTTCCATTTTAAAGAATGATTTATTGTAGGGACTTAGTGAAATGTGGCACGGTAGTCAGAAGGAAATATAAAGCTATTTTCATTTCCTTTCCTTTTTTTTCACACACATACACGCACACACATTCACAATACACACATTCGTTAAAGATGCCCTTTTAACCCCATTTTCTTCAAATTATTTTTCTTTTTAACATAAACTATTACATTTTCTATTAATTTTTTAAATATGAAAAATTAAATAAAATGTCATGTTTTTAAAAAATATCTGGGAGGGAGAATATCTCTGGGAGCTCTGTGATGAAATTTCCAGAGAGATTTAGATCATCTGGGCCTGACTTAATGAATGGATTGACCTATCAATGAATTCACAGTAAGACAGTAGTACTCAGGGAAGGTATCAGGTGGGAGGTCGAGTCTAGTTGGAAGAAATCTATTAAATAGGGGTGTATGTTTTGAC
Source organism: Myodes glareolus (assembly GCF_982192425.1). Lineage (NCBI taxonomy): Eukaryota > Metazoa > Chordata > Mammalia > Rodentia > Cricetidae > Myodes > Myodes glareolus. Next base: position 23,164,738 of record NC_142048.1, on the reverse strand, counting down.
CTTTCCATTGCCCTTGATTTTTCCTCTATTTATCCTCCTTACAGTTCTTCCTCACCCCTCTTCTCATGGCTTTCGCAGGGTGCCACATTTACTCACTGCAATAAGGACTGATGTCTCCTAAACTATGAACAAAATCAATGTTCTCTTCTTTAAGTTGTATTCTTAGGTGTTTGCTCAGGTCAATGAAAAATATAACTACCAATCTGTTTCTGAATTTGTATATTCACCTCTTTTTCATTATTTCATGTAGGTAGATTCATATAATGTAAAGCCAAATAGTTAATAGTATAGCAGTTTAGTCCTTTATAAAAATAGAATAAGTAGTGAAAATGTCCTTGATTCAGGTTAATTTTGGAAGTAGTGTTGATGAAACTTTATTGAATTGGATAAAACATTTAAGAGGCAATAAAAGAAATTGAATCTCTTAGTTTAAAACCATCTTGTTAGTGGCAGTGCACACCTTTAATCTCAGCACTCAAAAGCAGAAGCTGGTGGATCTCTAAGGTCAAAGCCATTCAGGTCTAAAGATCAAGTTCCTGGACAGCCAGAACTATCAAAGAATACTTGTCTTGAAAAATCTAATAAACAAACAAACAAGCAAATATAAAACAAAACAAATAAAACGCAAAATAGGTGATTTTATCACTGGTAATCCCATTATGATAATAAAACCTTCATTAAGATAATCTGAATTATTTTTTAAGAAATTATATTTTCATTTAATTTAGCAGTCAAGAATTGTAGATAATAATCTAGGATCAACTAGAAAAAGAATGTTTAAATTATAGTCATATTTATAGAAAGAATCAGCTTATAGTGTTAAAGTGCTTAAATACTAGAACCACTGTTAAAAAGTTGAGTTCCTTAAATTGTTGAATAAAGATCAATTTCTGGTCCAATACATAAGGAATTTCAACAACTTCATTCTTTTTTAATAATAAGTGAACACAGTTGCAATGAAAAGTTTTCATCTGATATAAAAATACAGAAAATTAAACAATAAAATGCTAGTTTCAATAAATAAGAGGAACAAAAGAATGAAATGAAAGAAAACAAGTGAAAAAACAGTATTTCTATTAATCCATTTAGAGCAGTAATCACATTTGTTATCAATTCAAGGACAAATAGATTACCAGAGAGGATCCAAAATGTGACATAAATGATTAAACTATAAATCATATAAAAAGCATTGACTCAATTAAGACGCATATACAGTGAATTTATATGCTTTGCTAATACTTGTTAAACAAAATGAGGAAGGGCTGTGATGATTTACAGAAGTAGAGGCTGAAGAATGACATCAACTCTTGTGATCCACCAGCCCATGACTCTTTCCTATATTTCTGCTAAGATTTGGGAAAGTCATTTGCTGTAATTGTTTTATTTCCTTTCTTCTCATCATCTCCCCACTTTTTTTCTTTTTTTTCTTCTTTAGAAATTGAAATCTAAAGTGTTTTTTCTATATATATATGTAAAGAAACAAAGCAAAAATAAACACATAAACTAATAAATATGGAATATTCAACAGTTATCTCTTAAATGCATATTTCTATGAAAACTAATCATTGGCAAACAAGATTTCTCCTGAATATGATGTAACAAGATACAATAAGACTAGGTACAAACCTTCATATCAAGACACAGCAAGGCAGCTACGTGGAGGTAAAAATGCAGAGAAAATATCAGAGACACCCCTGCTCCCACTGTAGGGACTCTGACAAAACACCAAACAAATTTAATATATATGCAGAGAATCTAGTATAGGTCCTTGCAGGTTCTGTGATCACTATCTTGGTCTTGTGTGCACTGTTGAGTCCGGTTTAGCTGATGTTTCTGGGTTGTGGTTTTTTAATGTTTTTGACACATCAGATTCCACAATTCTTCTTTCCCCTCTTCTGTGGGGTTCTCTGAGTTCCCAGGGAAAGAACTCTATAATAGAGATCTCCAATTTGGGCTCTTCACTTAAAGTTTGGCCGTGGGTCTCTGCCTCTACTCTGATCAATCAACTGCCATAAGAAACTTCTCTGATGACGATTGAGCTAGGAAACAATCTATGAGTATATAAGAATAACATTAGGAAATGTTTAATGATTTTTTTTCCCTATCACACATATCTAAGCTATCCAGCCTATCTCAGGCTCCTGGACATAAAATTGTCATGGCCTGTCTCTAGTGGCTTTGGCCTCAAATTAGACAAGTTAATAGTAGGCCACTCTTGCAAGTTTTACACCTCTATTGTCATAGCACAGTTTGAAGTCAAATAGATTGTATGTTGAAGGTTTTGTGGCTGGGTCGGTATCTCAGTCCCACTAATTACTAGAAGTAGTCGCTAGGTTCACCCTCATAGAATCTTGAGGGTTTCAACTGTACTAGGTTTCCATATCAACCACTCCTGAATGCCCTCCAGTTTCAGTCTTCTCTCCTTATAATCTCTTCCACCTTTCCTCCATCACAACAGGATCGCTCTGTTCCCATTCCTACCTGACCCTAGTCCACTTCCAAATTCTATATTATTTATTTTTCCCAAGAAGATCCTTGCATTTCTACTTAGAGCTTTCCTTGTTACATAGCCTTTATGGATCTGTAGGTTGTAGTTTGATTATCATTTATTTAATGGCTAGTATCCACTTATAAGGGACAAAATTATCTTTCTAAGTCTGGGATACCTGACTCGGAATTTTTTCTCCCATTCTTTTAAGTGTAAATTTCATGATGTTATCTCCTTTTTTTAAACTAGAAAGAAATACCAAATTTTAAAATTTGCAAGAACCTCTATATTCATTTTTTTATGTTGTTGAAGAACATCTAGAATGTTTCCAGTTTGTGGCTATTATGATTAAACCTACTATGAACAATGTTTAGCAAGAATGTTTGTGGTAGGATGGAACAACCTTTGGGTATGTCTAAGCCTGGTATACCTGGGTCTTGAGTAGATCCATTCCCAGTATTCGGAGGTACTGCCATATTTTAATTTCCATAGTGGTTGTTAAGTTTGCATTTCTACCAGTAATGAAGAAGGGCTTGTCTTGTTTCACATCCCCATCAGTATGAGCTCTCACTTGTGCAACTGATCTTAATCATTTTGACAGGTGTAAAATGGAATCTCAAAGTACTTTGACTTGCATTTCCTTGATTTGTAAGAATGTTGAGCATTTCTTTAAGTGTTTCTCATCCATTTGTGTTTTCTCTTTTAGATCTGTAGCCCATTTTTAATTAGATTATTTGTTTTCTTGATATCTGCTTTTTTGATTCTTTACATATTTTGCATATTAGCTTTCTATATGATGTGGAGTTGCTGAAAATCTTTTCCCATTCTGTAAGCTGTCATGTTCATATAATGATGTGTTCTTGGCCTTATAGAAGCTTTTTCATTTTATGAACTATCATTTATTAATTGTCAATCTTTGTGCCTGTGCTATCAGTGTTCTTTTCTGGAAGTTTTCTCCTATTTCAATGTGTTGAAGGCTAATCTTCACTTCCTTTCTATTCAGGTTCAGTGTATCTGTTTTTTTTTTAATATTTTTTAAAGATTTATTTATTTATTATGTTTACAAAATTCCTTCCATGTATTCTTGCATGCCAGAAGAGGGCACCAGATCTCATTATAGATGACTATGAGCCAGCACGTGGTTGTGGGGAATTGAACTCAGGACCTCTGGAAGAGCAGTCAGTGTTCTTAACCTCTGAGCCATCTCTCCAGCCCATGTGTATCTGGTTTTGTGTTGATAATTTTGACCATTGGTACTCGAGTTTTGTACAAGTTGACAGGCCATGAAGACACAATGGAAAAAAAGAAACCATCTTCATCAATCAGTGCTGGTTGAAGTAGGCATCTTCCGGTAGAAGAATACAAATAAATCAATATTTATCACCCTGCATAAAAATAATTTTTAAAAAAACCTCAGTAATACATCTTCCCTTTGAATTTTTATGAATTTATTACCTGAAATAATTAAAAATAACTAATATATGAATACTGTTAAATAGTCTAGACTGACATTCTTGAAAAATCAAGTAGATTTTTTTCTGAAACATTTTTCTTATAATAAGTAAAATACATCTGACTTAAATTGATGGGAATATTGAAATTCCATTTGGCCATTTCTTATTCCTGCCTGTTATTTTGTTTATAGTTTGAATTTCTGACTCTCATTTTAACCAATAAATTTAAATTGTTCTGTGTACTAGAAAAAATTCAGGTATCAAAGAGGTTCTAGAATATAGAAATTAAAATAAATAGTTAAAATTTTGAATTGTTTCTTTAAATGAATTATTGTTTAAATCTACTTATAAAGCAGTCAACTATAATGGTAATAAAAAGATTTTAAATGTTGTCACTGATTTTCAAATTTTGAACAATTGCTAGTATGTCAAAAGGTTTGAAAATTATGGCAATGTTTACACAATACTGATTGCATATATTACTTTACTCCTTTTAAACATGAATGTATGTGCATTAGCAGAAGAAATTCAAATTTTCATTAAATTTATAACCTTTTTACTGTAATCTTTGCTTAAATTTAATGCTTACTATTGTTTAACAAATCTTTATAAAATACATATTTTAGTTCAATATCTTTTCTAATTATTTTGTATTTTCTATTTAACAAAAATATACTTACATAATTTCTGCCCTCTCTTCCTTCAAACCAGAGACATTATAAATCCATACTCTTTTTTTCCTAGTTATTATTGCTACATATATTTGAGCATGTATGCATATATATGTATATATAAACATATGCTAACATATAGAGATACACATTGCTGAGTATATTAGTTCTTTTTGCATGTCTATGTTCTTTGGGGTTACCACTGACTATTGGATCAGCATTTAGGAGGCTCATCCCTTGGAAAGACTGTGACTCCCTCACTCATCATTGGTACTGCTTTCATCTCTGAACTCCTGCAATTGTGATGGTTTTGTTAGCTGCTATTGTCATTTTCCGGCTCTTGTTTACACATTACATATCTTTCTTGAACATGAGGTTCCTATCTAATGATTTGTCAATTATATTTGAAATATTTCTCTCCAAAATGATTTTTATCTTCCTATCATGGTAAAGACTAGCTTCAGAGTGACTAAATGATTTTTGGAAGACATGTATGCCTTCACACTCCAACTGTTTATCTCATACAACTTATTCATACCCATTGGAACTCCTGTAAAGGGTAGCATATCTTCAAATATTTATCATGAATCTAATCACTAATGCAATTGTTACCATTTTAATCCATCTCTTACAGTTTTTCCTGATAGTTTTGTGGTCTCACAAGTCCATTGCTTTTTGAGCAATAACAGTGAAAATTATAAAACCTAATGTTGTTTTCATCAATGAAAACTGAAAAATATATATTACTGTCTTTCTTAAAATGACAACTAAAACTTGCTTCCATCAGTGTTCACTCTTTCCTTGTATGACTGGATTTCCATTTTAAAATCTTAACAGTAAAATTAACTGTATCATTAAAATAATTTAGATATTAGCATGACATCAAAGAATATAGTTATAGAAAATGAAACTCAAAATTCTAGACGTAATAAGGTACAAGAAAATATAATACAATGTAAATACAAATATTTGTTAAATAGTGATATTTTATAAACTGAAACAAACTTTTGAACAATTTATGAAAATTTTAGTAGAATTTTCTATCAGCAAAGTCAGTTCATACCTTATAATATATTTTTATATTTTCCCCCTTATTAACTATTAATTTTTTTCTCACATAATATATCCTAACTACAGTTTAACTTTCCTCTACTCCTCCCATTTTCTCCCAGTCTTTTCTCCCATCTGGATCCACTCTTTTCCAGTCCTTTAACAGTACTCAAACATGGATAATAATATAAAATGATATAATATGACCAAACAAAACCTAACGCATCACATAGGGTAAAGAAAACAAACAGAATGTAAAAACACCAAACAAAGACACAAGAAACAGAGACTCAGTCAGGAACTCAAGAATCCCATTAAAAAAAATAAAACACTAATAAACCAGGATCCACAACATATATGCAAAAGACTTGTTATGTAATTTTAAGAAGAAAACAGTATAAAACAAAATTAAAACAATAAGATAATGGATAAAAGAAAGGAAAATCCCTGAAAAGATATAATGAGTAAGTTGGGAAGGTGGAGCATCACATCTCATGTTCTGGTGCTGGGAAGGAAATAGTGACTTGGATTTAGAGGACAGAAAGGATCCTGGAAAATCTGTACTTAGCTTACGGCTTCTTTGCCTTGCTTAACGTCTGGATTCCAGGGAATGCCTGATGGAAATGAGGAATGGAATTAAACAATGGAGAGAGAGAGAGAGAGAGAGAGAGAGAGAGAGAGAGAGAGAGAGAGCGAGAGAGAGAGAGAGAGAGAGCACACCTGCGTGCACGCGTGCGCGCGATCCCTTTGAGCCTTTAAGGTGTGGTAGAGATGAAGCTGAGACAGGAAAGGCGGTCTGCTACAGAGCTGAGAATGAGACTCGGATGACTGGACTTGGAGGAGCTCTGTGAGGGAGGAAGGTTGGTCTGCAGGTAGCCTACTTGCTTCCCTGACCAACGTGTACACTGGCTCCCCAGAGAATGCTTGCTGCAGTTGAGTCTTAGTTAAAGTCACGAGTAGGAGAAAGCAGATAGTCGAGGAAAGACTGTGTGATTTGCTGGAGATGGAGACAGTGGTCTGCTACAGAGCTGGGTATACGTTTGGGGGACTAGATTCTGAGGAGTAGAGGGAGATGAAGATTTACAGTTAACTTTCTTGCTTCCCTAGCCAGAGTATTTTCTTATTTTCTAGAATACCATTTAATTCCCTTATGACATAAGTAAAGAGTTCTATAAACACTTTGATACCTAATGAAAGTATTTACAAGCCAGATTAAATAAGAGTCAACATTGTAAATGCAACATTAAAAATTGTTAGCAATGATTCAAGGATAATGATTACTAATTTTTCATTTTTCTTCATAACAATGTATTGAAAGTGTATAAACACCAATGTAATATTAAGATTTGTATAATGTCATAATCTGTCTATACATCTTCAAGAAAATGTAACCACGTATGGTTTATTTGGAGATAAGCAAATTGACACATGTAAATGTCACAGATTTATTTTGGAGGTATATTTTATAACTTTACGATGAATCACATTTTAAGATGGAGATAAAACTGCAGAAAATAATTCATGAGAAATATATTATTATTATATATTATTATTATAATATATTATAATATTATATATATTATATATAATTAATATATTATATTATATATAATAATATATATTATAATATAATATTACAATATTAAATATATTATTATATTATATATGTATTATTAACATATTTAGTTTTTCATTAAGAGTATGATTTCCTGTTCTGGACTTATTTACTCTGAATAGCATATGTTTTCTACAAATCATAGTATAATATAGAGTTTATTAAAAGCAATTTACTCACTATCACTTTATCTGAGACGATGTAGACAACATGAAAAGGGAAAAATATCAGTATCCATATGAATAAAGAATATAATGAAACAAAACCACAAAATATCACTTACAGAGAGAATATATTTTCAGAGCAAATCGGGAAGGGAAAAATGAAAGCAGAAAAATTGTAGAAGAAAGACAAGAGTCAGCTATAGAAGGCCCTGGAATTTCCCTAGGGAGAGGCTATTATTCATATTGATTTTCGTTTGCAAGTTTTCTGCCCGCCCTCCCTCGACTGGACCACTATGTAATCCATAAATAATAAATTGAGTAGTAGTGAGCAACTCCTTAGGCTATAAGCATGGCAGCCATTAGGAAATATTAACCCACTAACTGGGCACCACACCTCTTCCATCATAAAACCCACTTCATTGTGGAATCAAGAGCCTGGAATGTAAAATATCAGTTCCAAGGTTTGAATCACATGCAATGAAATGTGTGTAATTACAGGATTCAACTCTTAGTATTTGGAACTTAAAGTCAGTTATTTGCTTAATGAGTTGTACAAAAGATTATAGGATTCAACTCTTTAATTATTTTTCATTTTAAATTGATTTGTTTGCCTTCAAAATACTGACTTGATTCATGAATGTATAAAACAATAAAGTAAAGGTTGTTGTTGTCCTCAAAAATATTACATCTGTCCATTTCCCGAATGCTTTTTATAAGTATCATAAAATTTCTTTTCTTTTCTTTCCTTTTCTTTTTTAAAACAGGGTTTCTCTGTAGCTTTGAAGCCTCTTCTGGAACTAGTTTTGAAGTCCAGGCTGGCCTCAAACTCACAGATATCTGCCTGCCTCTGCCTCACGAGCACTGTGTTTAAAGGCATGTGCCACCACCACCCAGCTTATAATCATAGATTTCTTTCATGTGATACCATTTTATGCTTTATTTATCCTGTACATGTGTGAGAAATGTAAGCTTCAGACTGTAAGTGGGAAGCTAAATGTTTTGTGTAAATGCTGAATGCATAGTTGACAAAGGAAATGGCTGGTACCCAATTAAAGAGAACTTCAAATTGTAACATGAGCAAAGGTAATTGGAAGGTAATGATACATCAGAATATTGTGGCCCTAGGCATTTTTACTGTTTCAAAGACTTAAACAGGCACAAGTGTATCATTCCATATGTGTGGGAGATATTCCACATTCTCTGTTAGAATCAATTTAGTTGTATCACTTTAAATATCTTTTTTTTCATAATGACAAATATCCAGAGACAAGCTGTCAGTAGTTCCTATCATGAATCTCACATTGTCGTCAGACATGCCTTTTCATTAACCAAATAAGAAGCAGAAAAGAAGGAACATCTAGGATGGTAGCTTCTTCCTCAAAAGCTGGTTAACACCTAGAACTGTCGTTTCTTCATGTGTTTAATTTCATCACTTTAGATATAAAGTATATTTCTATTTATTAGATATGTTTGATGTTGATTTCTTAAAGGCACTATAATTTCTTTTTCTATGGGATTTTTAATTCCTTGACTGTAGTTCTTTTGAAATACTAGGTGAGAATAGTGTTGATATGAACATTTTATATATGCTTTCTTTTAATGAGAAGGTGTACCGAGAGTATATATGTTTGAATGAGTGAAAGTTCTTAACTAAAAATTTGCATATATATTTTTTGTAATTCACTGTATCTTAATTTGTTTTGTTTGAAGTTATAAATATATTTCTTAGTATTTTCTCCCAACAGTTATATGAATCTATATTTGATGTTTAGATGCAACAACTTAAACAATAAAAATACAATGTAAGAATTTATTTACTCCTAGAGGCTAGAATGATTAGTAAAATATATGGATTTTTTTGAGAGTGTAGAACAAAGGATCAAGAATACCACTAACCCTAGAGTTTACGTGATACCTCAAGAAAATGCTGCATGCCATCAGTTAGATCTTAGATGCAGGCCTGGTTAGATAAGGCATAGCCATAACTTATCTAATGGGCAATAGATCCTTATAGAAGGTGCTGAAACCTATGTTTCAAACCCAGGAGCAGCTCTTCATAGAGATGTATACAGATGATGTGCAGACTTCTGGAGATGTTTGCTCCGGGCAAAGCTGTCCATTGGGGATCAGGATAGATTTTAATAAATAGTTTTCACTGGCTCTTATGTGCTACAGGGTCATGGATCACTGTGATGAGATCTGGGGAAACACAGATATTGCAAGTCCATAGAGAAAACTAACACATGTAGCAAGGCAGACAATTTCTTCCTACATTATTTTCCTCTGACAGTTCTAACTTGGGATCTAAAGGGATAATATTTAATTATTTATAGTTTTTTGTACAGATCAAGCAAAATGAATTGATTTTGAACTAAAATAATTCATTAATACAATGAAGAAAGCATTGAAGGAAGGAGAGTTGTTGACTGAGGTTTCTGACCTACTTGGTCCCTTATGTTAGCCACGCCACTTACAGTTGTTTAGTCCCAAATAAACACACAGAGTCCTATGTTAATAATAAACTGACTGACCTATTAGCTCAGGGTTCTCATTAACTCTTAAAACATATATTAGTCCATAATATTTGCCTGTGTTAGCCATGAGGCTTGGTATCTTTTTCAGTGAGGCAGTCAAATCTTGCTTGCTCTGCGTCTGGCTTCGTTTGTGTCTGAGTGACGACTGCAGACTGAAACTTCACCCTTCCCAGAATTCTCATTAACCCGCCTCTGCTTCCAGTCTGGTTGCCCTGCCTATTCTTCCTGCCTGGCTACTGGCCAATCAATGTTTATTTAAAATATAATTGATAGGATACAGACCATTGTCCCATAGCAGAGAGTAAGAAAGATAGATATTCATAGGTGGTTTTTAAACATACAGCAAAGAAAACCAGCCGACAAACCACAATCCCAGAGAACTTAGACAATAATGAGGACACAAAGAGAGACTTACATAGATCTAATCTACATGGGAATCAGAAAAATACAATATCTCGTGAGTAAATTGGGAGCATGGGAATCTTGAAGTGGGAGTAGAGACACAGGGAGGGGAACAGAGAAAAATGTAGAGCTCAATAAAAATCAATAAAAAAGGGGAAAAGAAAAAATATAGATAGAGAGGTAGATAGATTGATAGATGGATAGTTAGATAGACAAATAGAGATGATACATAGATAGATAGATAATAGATAGATAGATGATAGATAGATAGATGATAAATAGATAATTAGGTAATACCAGAGATCTCATGTGATAACCCTAGCATAAATGATGGAATATAGTCCTTCCTGTGACTCAGTTTGTAAGATAAATTCCCCCTAGTCATATGACCTATGAGCCATACCGTATTTGGAAATTATCTGGTTCAGAAGGTTCTGAATACCAAGTACTTTTAATCAGACTGTTTTAAAGTTTTAAAGTAACAGGCACCATGTATCATGAGAACTTCAAATGTGTCAGTTGGTGGGAACATAAAAATCTTAGACTATCTGAGGTCTATTGAAACAGTCAACTAACAATGTGTTTGACACAGACACAAGATATTTGCCTGACAAGTAACAATACAGTACTAAAAATAGGTACAAAGTTGAAATACTACTTACAGACAGCATTGACTGTTAAATGTCCATCCCTGAAATACATAATATATCTACCTATAGGAACTCTGAACTTACTTTTCCATAATGCTTCAGATTGAAGTTTTATTTGCTCTTATAATGCCTATGTTTCCTTTCTTCTCTTCTTATGTTGACAGTTTACTTCCTAACTCTTCTCTTCACAGTATCTAAAAGTTAGCGTTGCTCAATATATCCAATGTGTAAAGCAAAAAACCTGGTGATTTGAGTCCCTTCCTTGAACTACATAAAGGTAGATGGACAGATCTGGCTCTAAAAATTTACTTCCTATTCTCCACACATGCACAGTGTCAAAGCATGCACAACCTCTCCATGCACAAACACGTATACACATGCATGTGCACATGCACACACATGCACACACATGCATACACATGCACACACATGCATACACATGCACACACATGCATACACATGCACACACATGCACACACATGCACACAGGGATAAAAATAAATTAATATAGAATCAGAGTTTTTAAGGAAAAAAGGAATGCAAGTCATAGATAAATATTAAGTCAGAAGTAGCTGTTTTTAACAGGTTTTATAAAGGGTCCACAAATGGTTTACATTATTCTTTGTCTGATTTCTGAAGGCATTTGTTGGTACTACAGTAATCCACAGAGAAAAATATTGAATGAATATGTATCTACAAGAAGCGGGAATCCCAGAGGCATAAAGAAGTTCTGGGGGTCAGGAAAACCTCAAAAATTCTGTGAATGTGCAGAATCTTTTATTTACTTCTTGTGAGCTGCCCGCAGAATGTAGCTGAGAATTATTTATCTTTCTCTCTCAGAAGTGCAAAATGAAAGAAGGCCAAGTAACCTCACTACACTCTAAACGCATTTCAATACTAGAATTCTGTGAGGCGTTCTGGAGTAACCTGTTCATTGTTAAAGTTGTTGAACATGCTAAACAGCCATTTTGAAAATTTCAAATAACCAATCCAACACATCTATTCATTCGTTTAAGAATGGATAGGGAAGTGCAACTAAACCATATTTAAATGAAAATCTGTGTTTTCCAACAGAATTATTAGGTTTCTTTCTGTTGATAAACAAAAGCGTGTTTAGATTTTAAAATGCAGCACCTCCGTGAAAATATTGATAATGATACATTTTAAAGTTATAAATATATACAATTTAGTTGCCTAATTAACTGAAATTTATGGAGTTTGCATTATTTGCACAAGAAGCTGTATTACACTATGAAGAATATTAAAACACAAAATAAGTTTGAATGATAGACTCTGCAGAGGAATTTCAGCCTCCCACGTCTCACCTGTGTAATATGAGGAAATTAAAGTGAGCTGATACAATATGTATCTCAATAGGCTGTTATGAGTATTAACTGAGAGTAACCATTGGGATGGAGTCAGAACAATGTCTCTCATACAGTTATTCAACAAGTAATCATTTGAATAATAGGTATTTGTATTATAGCATGTAGATGTCATAAGAGAAACCAGTCCATGGGCCAGATTTAATTGTATTATGTTGCATCGGAAACAAGATTATTTGTGGTTCTGAATGCTCAGAAATCATCCTAGGACTATACTTGGAAAATTACTCTCTCTTACAAGAAGGTCAAGAAGCAATAGTTTTGGAGGAAATATGATCTATAAAACAACAGACAGTTAGCTTGCTTTTATTTTAAGTGACCAAAGTGATGTGCATGTGGGTGCATGCGTGCATCTGTCTGTGTTTGTTTGTGTGTGTATGTGTATAACATATGTGTTTATAGATGGAATAATTTCTTTCCTTCTCTGTCCCTTTCATCTTGATTTTTCCTTCTTCTTTCTTCTTTTCCTCCTTCCTCTTTATTTTCAGCAATATCTTATTATATTGTTCAGTACAGAATCAAAGTCATGGTCCTTCTGTCTTACCCCCAAAAGTGCTGAGAGAACAGTCACATACCACTGTACTCAGAAATGCACATCTTTAATAACACATATAAAAAACCTCTGAGCACAGTGCTACTGTATGAAAAGATGCCAACGAATACAGGCAGCATTCTCATAGAAGATTTATAAGTAGATTTCCAACAAATTATCTCTGTGATAGTTCTATTACTTATAATTATTGAGTATTAAAAATTGAAAGTACTAAGGAATATTGAAAAGAGACATTCTCTTTCTAGGTAATGATAAGTTTTATTTTCATCCTAGATTTATAATAATCATTGCTTGAGCACAAGGTCCGTGGTGGCTTTGTTTCTGGTAATTTCTGTTTACGCAATAAAAATACCCATGGTATAGGGATCAACATGACATGGTTCTGTGACTTTTCCCAATTCTGATTTCATCTCTTGGCTTCTTTGATTGCCATCTTGGGTTCAGAACCTGGAGAGTAATAATAAATAACAAAATCTTGGCTCAAGTCAGATAGACATAAACTCTTCTACCTTTAAGTCTTTCCTTTTGCTGTGTAATGGCCCCTTTTCATGTTCATGAAGTACTATGTTTTACACAAAATGGAGCTTCTCTATTCAGAAAAACGTGGTTCATTCCATGCATTTCACAATGAACTCATAATTCTTGTCTATAATAGAATTAGAACAACAAGAAAACCTGTTCGTTGCTGAGCTCAATAAAGCAAAATTGATGTTCAAAGTGGTTTAATCAGTTTTCATTTATACTGAGCATACTGTTCTTAAATTTCTACTGTAAACTATATAAAACTATGCCTTTTCTATCCACATTTAATCAGAGTGGTTCTAGAAAAATTAAAACTTTAAAACACTTTTCCCCCCAGAATGTTGTTGTACATGAGAAAGAAGCTCATGTTAAAATGAGCAAAGATTTGGTATGATCCAAGCCATCACAGCTGTTCTTTTTCTGTTGTTTCTACCACATTCTGATCCCTGGTCTTCTGTCGTGGTTTTCCTCTGCTGTCCCTTTCCTTTCTTCTTAGTTTCTGGAATCTGCATCTATAATGCTAAGTTTCACTTAAAAGTATTCTACACAAATGTGAATCCCCACTTTACAAACGGAAAGAAACCCTTAAGTCGGACGACCTCAGTAAACAGCTTCTCCTCCACTGCCATTATCTTCTGTGGGTCTTTGGAACAGTCACAAAACATGTCAAAAAAAAATTGGCACTCAAGCAGAAACTTTCAGACTAGTATCAGCCGAGCAAAACTGGAGACCCACAGATGTCCGTCGCACCAAAGAAAAAGCACTCAGGTTCCCATTCCTTGATCTACCAAAAAGCAATAGTGGTGTACTTCTCCTATGTCTGTACAACATTCCACTAAGTTAGAGCACAGAAGTATTGTTTGCGGTTGAAAACCTCTTACTTAAGCAATAGACATAGCATCTATACTACCGTTTGACTTGGAAAAAAAGAAAAAAATGTATACATTTAATTTTATTAACTTAATTTGTATTAATTTATTACCTTTTATTTCATAATAAAATAAAAACATACTATAAAATATAAGCAATGTGTGATCAATTATTAGTTTATTAATATTTAATGCTCTAATTAAAATATATAAATTCATTAGCTAAGGATGTACTTCCCTGTAAAAGGAATGAGAATTTCTGTAATTAAGGACATAGAGCTTGATGGGTGTTTTGGGAGAGTTACGTTCATCTGCAGGTAGTGAAAATTTTGGAGAAAATGTAGAAAACAATTATTTCTGTTGAACACCAGGTAGCACGGCACTTGCATGTTCAAAAACGGTACAGGAAAGATTAAGCCTTAAAAAAAAGTTTAAGCCTATGAAGGCTCAGGGACTATTTATTGAATATAATGTGGAAAAGGCTGGGACTGATGTTAAAGGAGAGAATACAGCTGTTATATTATTATATTATATATTATATTATATATTATATTATATTATATTATATTATTATATTATATTATATTATATAATAGACAATCTTCCAGCAAAAGTATGCAGGGGAAGCAAACTAGCAAAAAATTGAAGGTCATTAAGCCTTCCGATAAATACTTAGCAGTGTATGCCCTGGGTTAAACTCCCTTAAGGCTAACAAAAAAGGCTTGAAGACATGATCTATTCAAGGCAAACATGGAAGTGTAGAGATTGAAGAATGAGAAAGTAAAGATCTGCCAAACATATGATGTGCATAGTAAAAGTGGCAGAACTGCCAAACATTAAGAAGAGTGTCTTCGTATGTGTGTATGTGCTTCCTGTGATTTTATTCATCATTTAAATATTGTCCTGTTCTTTTTGCTTGTTTCTTTATTTGAAAGAGAGAGAGAGAGACAGAGAGAGAGAGAGAGAGAGAGAGAGAGAGAGAGAGAGAGAGAGAGAGAGAGGCAGAAATACTGTGGCGTTAGGTGGATGTGGATGTGGTGAGGATCTGGAATTTGGTTGATGAGAAACCGTGATCAGAATATAACATGTTTATTTTCTCAATAAAAGTATAATAAAATGGAATAGGGCTCAAATATATCTCACCTCAGAATAATGGCCATGTAAATATGCTCCTGTTTCCCAAAGTAATAATAAATAAATAAATAGACAGCAACAGGCAAAAAATATTGGACACTTAAATAGACACAAATGAAATCTTTGCTGTGATAAAATTTACATTTGAGAGGATACTACAATATTCATCACTGAATAATTTAGAAGGATAAAAATCATCATCACTTTAAAATTACTAGCTATAAAAAAGTTCAAAAATGTAATCCATTACCATAATAAAAATTAAATATAGACAAACTGAATAAATGTTTAAACTGTTTTAGGTAGCAAGAATGAGGTAAATAACACACAGAATGTAAAAATATATGGTACAATTCCTAGTATGGAGATTCATTAAATTAGACTAGTGTAAGCTTAGACCTTAGACAAGAAGTGACTTAGACACTGATGAGCTGAGCAACAGAAAACCTTCAGAATAATGCACAGAAGAGGAAAACTATATGAAATAACTTCTTCTTCTTCTTCTTCGTCTTCGTCTTCGTCTTCGTCTTCGTCTTCGTCTCCGTCTCCGTCTCCGTCTCCGTCTCCTTCTCCTTCTCCTTCTCCTTCTCCTTCTCCCTCTCCCTCTCCCTCTCCTTCCTCTTCCTCTTCCTCTTCTTCTTCTTCTTCTTCTTCTTCTTCTCTCTCTCTCTCTCTCTCTCTCTATCTATCTATCTATATATATGTGTGTGTGTGTGTGTGTGTGTGTGTGTGTGTGTGTGTGTGTGTTGTGGCTTTAGGACAAACTCACACATGTAATTTCAATCAAAGGAACAGGCAGATGGCAGAATATACATTTAAAAAATATTTGAACAGAGTTGATAAAAACATAGCCCTAGAGATACATTAAGCTATGCCAACTAAATAATAAAAATAAGAAACAGAAAGAAAATGTTCTTCATCAGATCATAATCCATTTGTTGTGAACAAGTGATAAACACCACAAAAACA
Source organism: Myodes glareolus (assembly GCF_982192425.1). Lineage (NCBI taxonomy): Eukaryota > Metazoa > Chordata > Mammalia > Rodentia > Cricetidae > Myodes > Myodes glareolus. The sequence goes on along the minus strand of NC_142048.1, from coordinate 23,148,278 downwards.
TGTTCACACAGACATAGACACAGAGAATAGACGCTAAAAATAAACAGGTAAAATTCCCATAACACTCTCTCTTCAAACTTATGAAACTTCACAAAACTACAGAGAAAAGAGCTGTCACCTTAGAAATATAATGGCATATAGTTGAAATAAAAAATAGATAAAATGTAAGATAGGAAAAACAGAAGCTGGAAGGACAGGAGGAAAGGCTCTGTGGTAAGATTAAAGGTTGCTCCTCCAGAGTCCATTCTCTCCACTCTTCCCAGCTTGCCCTTACCTCACCTCTTCCCCAGTTCCACTTGCTCTCCATTCTTCTTCAGAGAGAAGCAGGCCTCCAAGATCCCAAAACCCCAGAGGACAAAATAAGATAATATAAGCTAAGAAAAAGCATTCATATCAAGACTGGTCAAGGCAACCAAATATAAAGAAAACAGGCCAAAAATCAGGAAAAAGAGTCAGAAACACTTTTGCTCCAACTATTAGGAGTCCCACAAAAACACCAAGCTAACAGCCAAGTCATATTTACAGAGAAATTGGTGCAGACTCATGAAGGCCCCGTGCTTAAATCATCTCTTCTATGAAAAGTTTTCAATTAATAATGTGTCAACCTGAAGTTCCATGACGATAAGATAAATTTATGATTTGTTTAGTTATTACGAATAATAGGTAGTTATTTAGAAAAAAACAGAGAACAGTTAATTTATATGATTTATAAACCATAAAATGTATGGTTATAGATTATTTTAATATATATATACACATGTATATATTTATACATATGTACATATTTTTACATTCTGATTTCAGTCGTAATTATACTAATATAACTTACATGGATATTGTTTGTTTCTAAATACTAGAATTTTGGTTGCAATCTAAATGGTAGTATTTTAGATACATTTATCAATTGGAGTAAAATAAGTGATTCTGTGGTTGAAAGTAAATTATGATTGTTTGACCATATTAAGTACTACAGTACATATGTGTGCGTATTATACATATATACGATATTATATACATCCTCTCTATATAATATATAGTATATAGTACATCTTCAGCCTACAGGTCTATAGTAATCAGCAGACTTTTCATTGAAACAGGAAAATTCAAAAACAGTTCCACCTACATTGGCATTTTTGTCAGTCACCTTCTTTTGGGTCCTGCAATGTATCATGCCAGTTTGCGTCCTGTGTGCTGACATACAGTTCGTGAACCAGGCAAGGGGCTGGAGACTGAAACACACAAACATACAGAGACAGCGGCACGGGTCCATCCTTGAAACAAGAATGCCCCCTGTATTGTGTTCAGGCGCAGCTTATATAGGGATCCTTAACTGATAGCAATGCCCTAGTCAAACCCACCAGAAATCACTCTCCTGTCATCAGGAACTCCTGAGGGTCTCATACTCAGAGCAGCTGCAGAGCAGAGGAAAACGAGTTGTTTACCAGAAATTCAGAATCTGGAGGTTCACAGCTCCCAACAGTGTCCTGCAGAATGTCTGGCAGACTCTTTCATGAAGCAGGAACCACAAAGGACAGTCTTACCTTTAGGCAAGTTCAGTAGCCATTTTTCTATGAGTCCTGCATGTCCACTTCACACAGAATACTATCAAGCAGTCCAGGCAAGAGCAGTTTCTTGCCCAAATGGCTAACAAACTCCATAAGGAGCCTCTTTGATATCCATCATCCTCTTGAAGTAATTGGTGCTGCCAGGAGCAGATGTGTCTCACTGTCATAAAAAGTCCTAAGTTATTAAAACATTCTAAATGCCATATTCTATAGTCTTTGAAAGGTTTGAAGAATGACTATCCATATTAAGTACATTTTTGTACATCTAGAAAATCTAACTGACATGACTACAAACTTTATTATTATAGATGATTACCTATTAACCTATATTTTAAATTATACATTACATTTTTAGATGAGCTGCACAAACAATACCTTAATCAAGAGCAGAAATACATACAATAAAATTGACCTTAGATTTGTATCAATAGACCAAGATCTGTACCAATGCAAATCTCTATAGCAGTGGAAAATTTGTAGATAGAGAATTTCATTTGCCCCAGATTATAATAATGAAAAATAATGAGTTTAAAATAACTGAATAAATCAGAATACGTTTTAGAAAATTTGCTGAATTTTGATTGAGATTTTCATTAAACAGGATATGTGAGGGCTTTGTATTATAAATCACATTAATGAAAGGTTTAAAATGTGAATTATCCCTGGTAATGTAGTGAATCTTTCAGTATTAATTCTGTCTACTACAAATGGCAGTGCACATCACTCTTTCTCCCCCTTCTATTGTCTTTAAAATTGATGAAGATTTTATATCGCAAAAGAATAAGTGCCTGTGGCTTTTGTTGTTTCTTTCATAATCCTTAGCTTGTTCTTTTTGTTGTTTTTATTTTTATTTGAAATAATGATGTTGAGGAAATTGCTCAATAGGTAAGAATGGATATGAGTTTATATTCCCAACATCTTTAGTGAAATTGGGAATGGCCATAGATACCTGGAAACACAATTCTGAGATAGGAACATTAAGGGAGATGGTTAGCCAGCCCAGATGAACAATATCAAGTTCTTAGTTCAGTGAGAATTCCTTCCTTGAATGAATATGAAGTTGATTAAAAAGGACATTTAACGCCCTCTGCTCTTCACACACAAGGACCTTCAAACATGACCATGCAACACTAAAATGTTTCATATGCATGAGTGCATGAACACACATAGACACAGAGAATTAGTCTCCACTTTTGAGTGAACTTGTATGACTTACATTTGTGATCTGTTCTTACATTTGTGATTTTAAATATTATTTCCTTACTCATAATTATGGGATGAAAATGTAATTTTTACTTGCTTTTTAATGTATTTTATTGTTTAAATAACATCGATAACTATCCTTTTATAACTCTCTTGATTTTATCTTCCTCAATAACTATTAAAGTTAAAAATTCAAGATAAGTTTTATAATTTAATTCTCTTAAATATTTCTATACATGTATCTCAAAACAGTAATATATATAAAACATATTATAAAAACAATGCTAAACAGGTTTCTACATGCATGTATCATAGTTCTTATATTGATCTGCAATGCATTCTTGTTTCCTATTAAAGAAGTCTTTTTTCATTATATTAATTTATTAGAAAAATTATTACTATGTTACTGAGTAAAACTCTCAATATGTAGTACTATATACTTTTGTACTCATATATTTTATTATATTCAGAAAATACTATAAAATTAGTACTGAGCTGATTTTATTGTACCTATATTATGTGATTTTATTTCTTTCATCATTAATACATTTGGAGTGTCTAATGAGTTAAAGACAGTAATCTCTGAGGCTCAGCAGCTACGGTATTATCCCTTCCCTTCCCTTCCCTTCCCTTCCCTTCCCTTCCCTTCCCTTCCCTTCCCTTCCCTTCCCTTCCCTTCCCTTCCCTTCCCTTCCCTTCCCTTCCCTTCCCTTCCCTTCCCTTCCCCTTCCCTTCCCTTCCCTTCCCTTCCCTTCCCTTCCCTTCCCTTCCCTTCCCTTCCCTTCCCTTCCCTTCCCTTCCCTTCCCTTCTCTTCTCTTCTCTTTGCAAATGGTTCTTCTCAAAGATGTAGACTAGACATTTCTCCTGGCACAAATAGTTTTATGGGTAGATGGACTGCAGATGCTCTTAACTACCAAAACCTAATGAAAAGGCTGATACTACAGGCTTCTCTGTACCATATAGATAAGTATCAGGCTGTGGGAAAGGACGCAGAAGAAACTTTCAGCCTATATTTTTCAACAGCAACAGCAGTCATGAACGCAGGAAACAAAATTCATATTTCAGTCAATTAAAGGCCAATGAGTGAGTGCCCTAACAGTCAGCAGTAATTTGTTTGTGAGATACAGCACCGTTCTGAAAGAAGAAGGTCACAAAGGATGCTGTATTTGAAGTTTTCACTTTTATTGGCACAGTTGTTAAAGCAGTGAAAAACAAGCAACCATTTCTTCCCCTTACAAATCAGGATACAATTTATAAATTCATCACTCAAACAGAGTTTGAATTTTGGGGAGTTTTGGTTATTAAAATAATCTTATTTACTGTGGTATGACAAGCATACCATTAAGGAGCAAGTGATCTTTTGTTCTAGAATTGTTATTGTATAGTCTACAATAACTCTATTACTAACAGTGACCCAGCCCTATGAGTAATGTTGACTCACATTTCATCACTTAAGAAATTTTCTCCTATTGGGAGGAATGGTTAAACCACATTTATTGATACTTTAGAAAGAAACTGAGTAGAAATAAATTTCTGTGGTTTAGTCTCTTAACCTTGTAATAAAGAAATTACTAATTATTTGTTTTTGTTTTAGTGGCATATGTTGTTTTTTTCTTTTTATTATTTAAATCATTCTACAACTTTAAAAATATCTTAATTTTCTTCCCCTCCTTCAAGTTCACTCAGATCCTCCCCTTTTCCCATACCACACAACTTTTAGGTATTTTTCAGAAAACAAACCAAAACCCCAATAAAGTGCCTAAAACTTCGAAAGCAAAATACATTACCTATAAAGGAAAACAGAAATGAAAAAAGAGAAGAAAACAAACCAACAAACAAACGTTCAGTCTCTACAAAGTGTAGCCAAATGAAAGCACACAGAAGAACTACATATTCCATTGTTTGTAGGCGAATAACTCCTAAGCATGAGTTCTGCAAAGGGGTGGTTGATGTATCCGTGTTATTCCATCGGAGAAAACTGTTTTTTTTTTTTGTTTTCTTCAAACAGTTCTGAATGACAGTTCAGCTGTTTTACATTTACCCTAGGGATTATATTTGTATTCATTCATTCATTGTTTTTTTTAATAGAAAAACAAAATTTAATAATATGACATAATAATATTACATCGAAGTCAGAAAAGACAGATCAACAGAGGAACGAACCTAAGAGGGGCTCCAAGAGTCAGAGTCCAATTGTTGGCACACTCAGAAATCTCTTAAAAACAAAAACTTGGAAGTCGTAATATAAACACAGTACACCTGGCGTGACCAAGCACATTAAATACACAGATCTAAGGTATTTTCAAAAACTCTAAGAAGAAATTTCCTTTAGATATTAGCTTTTTGAACAGCACAGTGTAAGTCAAATCAACTACTACCTTGTGCTACATTTGTATAAATAAATCAAACAAAAATACAACTAGATGCAGGGTTTATTTTAATACAAGAAAATCGTTTTAAAATGTTAGAATCATTGAGCGTGGTAATTTGAACAATTTGAATTTTAGATTCAGGTGAAGGGATGCCTACAATTTGACATTGCTGTCTAATAAGTCAATCCAAATATCATTCTTGGTAAACAGGCATCATTTCCTGCTGACTAGCTGTTTTTAGCACTGAAAATGTGATTGTTCAGTGAGACCAGACAGAAGTTCTTAAATTCTTCTCTGAGAGCAATGTAAAAGAATTTGATTTTACAAATATATATTGGTTTTGTGCAGGAGGAAAGAACAGTGCACAGATATTAAAATTTTCTTTCACATTTGTAATATTATTTTTTATGTTTGTTTTCTGTGTTTTGACTATGAAACCTTCAATGATTGGCACACACTGATACCTGAAGAAGGTTTCCAGTCCCCAAGACCTGGAGCTACAGATGGTTTTGAGCAACATGTAGGTGCTGAAAATAAAAGTCAGAAATACTGGGAAAGTGGACAGTGCGTTAATTCCTAAATCATATCGCCAGCTTATTGTAAAATATTATTAATACTGTTCACTGATCAGTTTTTCATATAATCGTACCTTCTTCTCCTTCATTTAGTAATTAATACTTCTTCACGTTATTGAGTTTTTTAAAAGAACCCTATATTTTGCTGCTTTCTGTCTTTAGAAATCAATGCAAGAACTTGACTTAACACAATGCAACATCAGTACCTAAGTTCAGACACTCAGCACACACACAAAAAGTAGAGTTTGCCTGTACTCCCATCACTGTGTAAATGCAGATAATGGAATCTCTGTAATTGTTCTTTCAAATTAGACCGTTCAATTGGTCATCTGGGTTTGATGAGAGAACCTATGCCAAGGACAAGAACAACAAACAAACAAAAAAACGAAGTGGAGAAAGGATTGAAGAAGAAACTGAAAGTTCAGCTCTGACTTCAATTCGCAAATGTAGAGAAGGGGCGGATTGTGGGAGGTTCGCAGGAAAGAGAGAGACAGAGAGAGAACAAAAGTTAAGCACATTTGTATATAATATTACAGTTGTCTCTGTATTCACAGTGGAGAGATAGCCATGCCAGGGATCATTAAATATAGTGTTTATAAAGCATACATGAAATGAAGTCTTTAAAATGGATCACAAATGAGCACAACATTCTCATTAATCCTAATTCCTCTTTAAACGTGATCATCTTCAAATGATATTCTCCCTGTTTTCAGAGAAATTTTATCCACTTCAGAAAATGGAAGGTGAATATCCAAAATAGATATTAGTAGTTTGCTCAGTACAATAGCTATGAGAACACAAATTGCTCCACGGAAAGACAGAACAAAGAACAAATGTAATTTCATAGGAGTCAAGAAATACTTAAGAAGTTCCACACTGGGCAAGGTCTACTAATCTGGGCAAACTTTCCATATCCTTCAATAAATTAACATTTACCATATTCAGAGAATATTGAGATTTCCTTTATTATTTTTGTCCTAGTTTTATGTAGAAAGAGCACCAGCTTCAGTAACAACACTTGATTTTCTACTTTGCGACATTCTTCTGGCCTCAGTTTATCTTCCTACAGCGATCCTATTATCCATCTTGAGTATTTGATATGTATTTTTATTCTTGCAGTCCTCCAGAAGTGCTTTGTAGTACTCATATTTGAACTTTTATATGATTCTGTAGTTTTTCTGTATCACACCAGTGATTAACAAGTACAGATTTCAACCCTTGGTGCAGTTTTCTTTTTATTTAATTACTACTGACTTTTCCATTGATATTTATTTTTCTATATTCACATATTTGCAGGATATTTTAGACTGCTTTACTTCAGATCTTCTTTCTTTATTCAGTACTTGCACTCACAGATGGATAGGCAATTACTGAGGATGGATGGAAAAAATACTTAATCATAATAACTGAGCCCACACATTCTGTTAGTATCTCTTTCATTCTGAAAATAAAAAAGATCTTGTATTCTATTTTTTTTAATCTCACAGACTGCCTAACTTAGAGATAGACACGTACTAGGCAAACACAAGGCATAGAATCAATGAATAATTGATTCATTCTGATGCTCTAATACACATCCATATTTGTTTCCGGGAAGTAGTTTAGTTGTTGAAGGATCAAGTTCTAGGATGAATAATTAATCATTTATCAAATGCCTCCAAAAGGCAAGGTCAAATGTGATAGAAAGGATGAAAGCCATTAGAAGATTGTTGATATGCACACTAATCCATTTCAGAGGTGTCGGTTTGCATTTGCTGCTGGTTAGTCTAAGGAACACTGCAGATGGCAGCTTTATCAGAAGATGCACTTTTCAACACCTCATAACTAGAGGACAGACAGGAAGAAAGCCATACACAGCATAGTGCATGAAATTATCCTTGAACTTTATGGGAGACCTTTTGTTAACTCCTTAAAGTAAACTACATAGCTATTTGCCCACAGTAACAAAATTCACTAATGTTCTTCCATTATATAATACGTATTTTTATTTTCTTGTATGATAACAGAAATTTTATCAAAACTTGTGGATAGTGCAGAGAGTCCAGAATTATCCTACACCTTTGTAGATAGGTCTCTGAAAACATTCAAGTTACCATAGTAACCAATAAGAATGACAACAGCATGTGTTGTTTTGCATACCCTTAGAGTCTCTCTGAACAACACCTAGTATGGAGAAGTCCCATGCTTTGCATCGTGATTTATATATAATAACCCATATAGAGTCTTTCTGAACAACACCTAGTATGGAGAAGTCCCATGCTTTGCATTGTGATTTATATATAATAACCCATATAGAGTCTCTCTGAACAACACCTAGTATGGAGAAGTCCCATGCTTTGCATTGTGATTTATATATAATAACCCATATAGAGTCATCAGGAATTATAACAAACTCTTATTTCCTTTTTGTTTTTAAAGTTGAATTTTAAAATTAGATTACTAACTAGTGTTTTATGTTCTTTTTTTTTTTTTTACTATTTTATTGATACTATTAGTTTTGGGTAAACCACCTACTAACTCTTCTCCAATACCTTGACTTCTTCCCTGATTAATCCTCTAACCTAAACCACCTTGACTACAAAGATTGTTTATGGCACATGAAAGTTTATATAATAATTAAGCCTAAAGCTAACATATTCTAATCACTAAGGGTGAGCTTGTTTTACTTAAATTTAAAAAATTAACTAATATTTTATTTTTTAAATTTGTATATTTACTTTTCAGTAAATTATATTTACTATATTAGCTCACCCCACCTTTTTTTCTCCTTGAAACCCCTTCCAAATCTGGCCCCTACTTCTCAAATTGATATATATGTGTATAATATGTTTGCATACACATATATGCATATAAATATATACATGAATATATTAATACAACCTACTCAGTCCATTTAGTTATATATATGATTTCAGGACTGACAACAAAGGACTGAATACTAAATTAGGAGCCTCATCCCTATGAAAGAGCAGTTCTGCTTCTCTCAGCAGTTGTTAATTGCCTGTTTTGTTTATTTTTTTGCTTTTTTTTTTGTTATGGGTTGAGCCTCTGTGAAATTTCCCTTGTGCATGTTACCATGTCTATTGTTCTATTGTTACATTCATTTAGGTCTTCTTTAGGCAGCTTTTTTTTTTTAGGGTATTATGGAATTAGATTCTCATTCATTTCTACAACACACATTTTGTATCAGATTTTATGAATCCCCGATTCTTCTTTTCTTTCTTCTTCCTCCTCTAAGATGTCCACTGAGCCTTAGGTGCAGGAGTAGAAGCAGGGGGCTTGGTATCCAATGTTCAATTGTTCTCCGCGTTTTGACAGTTTGTAGTCTTATAAAATGATCTCTCTCTCCTTCATAAAAAAGATTCTTTATTAAAGAGTGAGAGTTACATTTATTTGTGATTATAAACGTAAGCATTTAAAATGCAAACAGGAACCAGTTTTATTACTGAAACAAAATAAAACATATTTTGTCTGAAAACTTCTTGTAAGAGAAATAGCCAAACTTTAACTTCTTTAAGATTAAAAAGCATTAATTCCTTTTTCATAAACAATAAAATAATGTTTTGTTGCAATGAGATTGAAGTTTATTAATTCATAAAGGATTAGCTGCTTTCATTTTCATAAATTTCCCTCTTCAATGATCCATTTGTCTTCTTTTTGCTCAAAAGTTGAGTGGGAGCAGAATAATAGTGTGTTTCGGGTAACCTAGTGATTCAGGCAGGATGTCAATAGCAGTACATCTCTCCTTCTAAGAACTGTATAACCTCCTAATCTTAATTCTACTCTGCAGATTCATGTTACGACGGGAATGACATCTAGCCTTCCCTGTGTACGAATGCTGGGATTCTTCAGGTGAACTGTATTCTGTGAGAAGATAGCTCTACAATGGAGTAAGCTGCCTCCAGATGAGTTCAGCTTATTTCTTCCTCTGTTCCGGTCGGTTGATTTGCACACTTCAGTGCTTTCTGGCTCTGTGCAAAGAAAGAAAGGGAAAAAAACATTTTTGGATGCAATTAAAGCCCTATCATAGTGACTTTAGTATTAAAAACCCTACATATTTCAGATCTATTAAAATAACTTTTTTATTATTAATTTAGCCACCATAGTTTGAAAATAAGTCTACAAGTCATTTCATTAACAGGCCTGATCATAAATTTGTTTCTCCTGTCTTTATGTCTTCAGAAAGCAGAGGTGAACTGGACAGGCTTAATTGGCTGAAACACCATGGAAATGTAATGTGGCTGATTTAATCAGACTATGGCCCTGATGGAGTTAAGTACTCTGTCCCCTAGGAAAATGCATGATCTCTCACTGAGTTTCTAAGTGGCTTCTTATTTCTCCATGTAAAACACTAGCTTTTGTAGCTTGCATGCGGCCTTGCCTAGAGATTTTAAATATCTTATGCATTTTAACACTTTCCTAGTTGCAAGAAAGCACTACAGGGTTTTTTTTTTTTTTTAAATTGAATTGCTTTGTAGCCTTTTAAAATAGAATTACCACTGGGAGAACCTACTCATTTTCTCTTCTCTGTATTAGTTTTTTCTTTAATAATTTTCTACAGTGTGTTTTGATCATATTTAGATCCTATTCCCTTAATTCCTTCCAGATCCACACTTTCACTTCTTATCAACCCAACTTTGTGGACCCTTACTTTTTAAACCAATCAAATTTATTTTTTCTGTTGTTGTTGTTACCCACATACTCCTGGGTGGATGGATTTCCACTGGGGTATGGAAAACTTATTGCAGGTCACACCTTTAAGGGAGACCAGAGCTCCATCTTTTCAGCAACTATCAGATTCCAGTGACTGTTGTACTAAGTGTGGGATATAACACACCTCTCGTCTCTTTACTGCAATTTTTTGTTGGCTTGAACTCCTGCAGGTTTTAAGCATATTGTGAGATCTTGCCTGCAACTGTCTTTTTAAGTGTCTCCTATTATCATTAAGCATATTCACCTCACTTTTTACCAACTTCTGTAAAAAATAAACTTAAGCTAGACACTGGCTAATATTAAAGAAGAAAAGCAGCAAGCACACCTTCTGGAAGTAAAAATTGCCCAATTGCCATTTTACTTGTCAGTGGAAAAGTATTGTATTTTTTCTGAACCTCTGTCTCTGTCTCTATATCTCTGTCTTTTTGTATCTTTTTTTTTCAAAGTTTATTAAAATATAAAAGTTTCCATTTCCGCCCCTCCTCCCAACACCCTCCCACTCCCCCCACTCCCTCTCCTCCTCCCTCTCCATCCCTACGAGCAGTCAGGGTTTCCTGCCCTGTGGGAAGTTCAAGTTCCTGCCCCTTCCCTCCAGGTCCAGGAAAGTGAGCACCCAAACAGACTAGGATCCCAAAAAGCCAGTACATGGAGACGAAACAAGACCCAGTGCCATTGTCAATGGCTTCTCAGTCAGCCCCCATGTCAGCCACATTCAGAGAATCCAGTTTGATCATATGCTCGTTCAGTCCCAGTCCAGCTGGCCTTGGTGAACTCTCATTAGATCAGTCCCCTTGTATCAGTTGGTGATCGCACCCCTCGCGGTCCTGATTTCCTTTTTCATGTTCTTCCTCCTGCTCCTCATTTGGACCTTGGGGGGCTCAGTCCGGTGCTCCAATGTGGGTCTCCGTCTGTATCGCCATCCATCGTCAGATGAAGGTTCCCTCTGGTCTTGCCTTCTTTGCTCACTTTCTCTTTCCTTCTGCTTCTCGTTTGGACCTAGGGAGTTAAGTCCAGTGTTCCAATGTGGGTCTCTGTCTCTATCTCCATCCATCGCCAGATGACTGTTCTATGGTGATAAATGGGGTGCTGATCTGAACAGAGAATTCTCAACAGAAGAACTTCGAATGGCCAAAAGACACTTAAGGTCATGCTCAATATCCTTAGCGATCAGGGAAACACAAATCAAAACAACTATGAGGTACCATTTTACATCGGTCAGATTAGCTAAAGTCAAAAACACCAATGATAGCCTATGCTGGAGAGGATGTGGAGAGAGGGGAACTCTCATCCATTGTTGGTGGGAATGCAAACTTGTGCAGCCACTGTGGAAATCAGTGTGGTGGTTTCTCAGGAAACTGGGAGTCAACCTCCCTCAAGACCCAGCAATTCCACTCTTGGGAATATACCCAAGAGATGCCCTATCATACCACAAAAGCATTTGTTCAACTATGTTCATAGCAGCACTATTTGTAATAGCCAGAACCTGGAAAAAACCTAGGTGCCTCTCAATAGAAGAATGGTTAAAGAAGGTGTGGAACACACACACACACACACACACACACACACACACACACACACACACACATATATGTTATATAATATATATGTTATATATATATATTAGAGTTTTACTCAGCGATAAAAAACAATGACATCTTTAATTTTGCATGCAAATGGATGGATATAGAAAACACTTTACTGAGTGAGGTAAGCCAGACCCAAAAAGAGGAATATGGTATGTATTCACTCATAAGTGGATTCTAGCTATAATTAAAGGTCTTTGAGAAGCTAAATAAGAAGGTGAACCTGAAGAAAATCATGTAGTTATCCTTCTGGAGATTGGAAATAGACAAGAGTCCCAGGTAACCTCGGGTGCATGGGGGCGGGGTGGGAGGGTTGTTGGAAGGGGAGAGGGTTAGAGAGAAGGGAGTAGGGGAGGAATGGGGAAAGCTAGGGGGACTGGGATGGGGGTGAGGGAGGAAGGATGGATATAGGATCAGGGAAGAATATATCTCAACTAAGGGAGTCATTTTAGGGTTTACAAGAGACTTGATTATAAATGCGATCTCAGGTCCAAGGAGAGATCCCCAGATTGTTCTCTGGACAGAGGAGAGGGTGCTTGAACCGGCCTTGGCCCATAACCATACTGATGAATATTTTTCTTTGTATCTTTCTTTATAGAACTATTACAAATGGTGTAGGTGGGTCAGGACACTCCCCAGACTAGAACGGAGAACAGGAGATGAGCCCCATGCTTGGTCTGAGGATTGGGGATCACTCAGACAGACTAAGATCATATGGACTCACGAGAATAGGATTTGTGACTAGAAGGGTAACCTCAGTATTAAGAGAGTATTTTACAATGGCCAAGAAAAAGAATTTATCTTTCGGTCACACTCCTTCCACTAATTTTTCTTCTGAATCCTTAACCTGGGAATGTGATTCAGTCTGAGTTGGAATTGACAGCATCATCCGAACATCAGTCTGTCCTCTGCAGCAGCTGCACAGCTTAGCTCCCTCTTTCTCTAGCATCCACTCCTACCTGTTAGAAGTCAGCTTGCTTTGTGTCTTCCCAGAACTGTGATCAAGAACATGATCTTCAGTAACTATACGTACCTCAATCATATTGTGCACTTGGTCAGTGGAATTAAAGAAAACACCCAATTATATATTTGTCATATTGAACAAAAGGGTGATTAAAAAAATAAAAACATTTTGGGGATGGATTTGTTAAGCTGAAATATTTCCCTTTATCATTCTGTTTAAAATTGGTTCAAAGCAATCTATTAGAGTAAAATCAAAATACAAACCATATTACTATACATAAAATAAAGCACTTGTTTGATGAAACAAAATAAAAAATCTGCTTTATCTTTATTTTTCCTCACATCAATTTGTGTATAATAATTACATCCTATTATAGTCTCTGGTTATCAATTTTGAATAACAACACACACAAACTAATGACCTGGCAATGAAAAAATTATCTCTGATTATTATAGTTCTTAAACAATAACTTCCTGAAGAGTCATTATTATAGTCTTTATTTGAGAAGGGATATACAATATTATTGCATTGAAAAATTTCACTAATTTAACAATTATTGTCCTTTAAATATTTTAAACAATAAGTATATTTATCAAATGTCTAATGTATATATTGTGAATTATTTTTACATATATTTCAAATTAACTTGGTAAAACTATAACTATTCTGCTTGTCAAAACAATTTTACTGTCATCTGCACACTTTAAGTAACAACTCTGAACACATTTGAGTATTTTTAAAATAGAAAAATGAAATGGTAGATTCTGTCTAATGTTGAATGACAATATTTAAACTGTTGACTCTGTTGTCTGTCTTGAGAAGTCCATCAAGTATATAGAAGAGCAAACTATGACATAGTGCTCTCATCACGGGCTCCAGGTAAGATTTAGGGCACGGCAGTGCCTCAAAATAGGACAGGTGGTACAAGGTTGGTATGGAGGGAGGATGGGAAGATGAAAAAAATAGAAGCTATGAGTAGCTATTTATTGTTTGGAATTCTGGGGGAAGAATGAGTATATGATGACTGTAAGAACAGTCAGATTAAGTAAAGTGGTTTACATGATCTATTTTGTCACATTTCTTCAAGAAACATGGGCTTGTTTTAATTACATATGGTAAGTCTGACTTTAATTTATGCATATGAAACTTTTTAATTTTTTGTTCGTAGGTATACTTCATGTGTGCTTGATGCCTACAAAGTCCAGAAGAAGATGCTAAATTCCCTGAAACTAGAGTTGCAGATGATCTTGAGCCACCATATGGATCCTGTAAATGTAATTGTGATCCATTGTAAGATTTGTAAGCACTCTTGTCAACAAAGTCAACTCTCCAGTCCTTCATTTTTTTAAAGTTTTTTTCTTCTATTTGTTTTGTTATTCATTTGTTCATATTTGTGATTGTTAACCAGTAACATTCCCATGCTTTTGTCACTCTTTGGCGGTATACACATTTCCTGTGAAAGTCACATAATTTAGTTGATAAAACTTAATTAGAATTTTTAGTGTTGAAATATTGATTAGTAGAAGTATTTAAGTGTAGCATCAGATCTTTACAACAATCGAATAAATTAAATAGAATTATAGTCTGGTTTCACTAGAAAAGAAAGAATTTTTTAAAACTGACTTGGGATTCAAAATAAGTAAAAACAAAATCAGGATTTGAATTGAGTAATATGTTTTCTTTTATTTCCAAATACTGATGTGCCAATGGATACCTTGTTACTAAGATAACATTACATTTCATCAGTAAGAGAGACTTCATTTGTTAATATTTGTACATATAATAACTATTTTAGAAAGCATAATAAACAGCATTTAGATGATTTTGTGGGAGCTAATATTTACTTCCCACTCCAGCTGGTTGGGTAGAGGAAGGATGTTATTTTATATTCTCTGACTTAATCTATTTGTGGAAAATGATACTAATTCAATCCTGGAATATTATTCAAGATACTAAGTTGATTTTTTTCTTTTTCTTTCAAAAATGGATAATCATCAAAGGTCTGCTTTTAAATAACACTAAAGCCTTATTTACAATGATGAATTATCACCACAGCAAGCAGTTATACACATATTTATGACAGTATGTTGGAAAAGAGTAAAGAGTGCATTAGTGTTTATTAAACACTTGTGAGGTGCAATTTTTCATTTCTGTAAGGTGGCCAAACTAATTCGAAATATGTTTATTCTTTTGTCTTACCTTAGTTCTGAAATTGATGTCATGTTATTGACTCTAAAGAATTTTAACACCCATACTTCACGCAGAAAGCTAGATTGTATCATCTCTATTGAAATCAAGAGTTTTTCATTCATAATTTTATAAGAAGCCTTTCTGAATCAGAAAATACTGTTTTAAAATTGTTTAGTTAAACTTACATCTGTGAAGATTTTAGCGAAATATTCAGAAAGTACTATAGAATTCTGCATAACACGTGATTACAGAACCATGTAGAACAGTGATGTTTTTCTCTTTTAATGTTAATGGTTTGGACATTAAGCAAATTCCTAGGAATGCAGGATTTTTTTTTGTCCACATTGCATGGTAATTTTCATTGTATCATTAGATAATAATTTAACATCATCTTATCAGTTTCTTTTTACGATCTTGAAGGTCACAATTAGTTTGAAAATGTGGTGACATAGTAGAATCATTACTGAGAGACTACTTCTCAATCATTTAGACTAGACATGTCTAGTTTTATATTTAATGCAGACACAAGAACAAATGCCTTAAGACTGTAGGCTGTTTTTCAAAATACTCAACACAGATTTAAACTCAAGAATAACTGTCAAGTTGAATAATATCTATTCTATAAAGCAAATGCATCCTAAGTCAACTCATCTTAAGTTAGTTTTTCATTTATCAAGTACTTTTTATTGATTTTTATATAAAACACATATTAACAGTGATATTAACATATTAAATTCTGTTACTGATAAAATGTATTTTAATTCTGATGCACATGTATTTCAGGAATAAATAAAAATAGTAACAATCCTGTATTTGTTGAATTATTCACTAATATATTAAAATGGAGAGAAACTGTTATGTGTGTATTTTCTTGAAAATATATATTTCCTTATTCAACATAAATTACATGCAAATGGCAATAGAAGTAAAATGTTAGGCAATTTAAATTAGGTTTATAGGCACTGCTAAGCAAGTGCATTTATTATTACTCAGTCTGTGCTTTAAATTTGTTTCAATGAAATAAACACAACAGAATATCATTTCTCAATAAATACGATTTGGGAACTTTAAAGGAAAGATACACTCAATCAATACAGCTCATCTTTAGGATGCTTGTTTTGCATAATTTCCATGGGAAATTTCATCATATGTACATTATACTCTATGGTTATCCTTATCATTCCTGTTTAGAATTGAAAATAGCCACATTGCATTTTCATTAGTGCTAATGATATTTCTCTTTCTTTTCTAATCCATATTTTTTAAAATTGCATTTTGGGGAATTTTATAACAGTTTTTAATTCCCAATCAATTAGTCTTAAAATAACCAATATTTTAATAGTCAGTGGAAAACTAAAATTGTTTTTTTTTTCTTTTTGCTTCTCATTCCAACAATAAGGAACCTCTATAGCAGTCATTTTTAAATGAATCAATTCTTTCACATTATCACAGACTTTTCAGTTTTGGCAATTCTGGGCTGCCCAGGCAGATGTTGGTTACTACATTTAGCTTCTCTGTAAGAGCTGAAAGAGTTGTACACACATGCCAGGATGTGGTGGTCACATGCCTTTAATCTTAGCACTTGGAAGGAGAGGCATGCAGATCTCTGTGAGTTCGAGGTCAGCCTGTTCCCCCAAAATGAGTTCCAAGACAGCCAGAGCAAGAACACAGAGAAATCTTGTCTTGAAAAACCTAAAAGAAAGAAGAAAGAAGAGGGAAATGAGAAAGGGAGAGGGTTATGCCTAATTTTAACCACTATGCAGTCTCTCCAGCCCTCCTCATGTCTTTTTACATATGAAATTGGCAATGACAATTTGTTCAGTGGATCTCTTCAAGCACTAATAGACATGGTCATTAGTACATGATACCAAAATTTTGAACATTGTTAATTATTATCTTAGTTTTACATTGAGCATTAAGTCTTTTTTTTATTATGGCAATAAAGATGACTTTGTGATATCTGTTAAAGATTCATTGGTTCTTAATCTTGCAGGTTTGCTTTTAACACAACAAGGAGATAAATGCTTACTCCATAAAGGCATAAAAATATTTCTGTTACTTTATACATTCAGCATCCAGAATCTTACGCATACTTACTTCAGATTTATATCCCATGTAGAATTATTGTTATTTAAGTACTGAAATCTGGTATTTTCTTCCTGACAAATATTCAAAAGATGATGAGCAATAAAGGCCTGCCTAATTTACAAACTCTTTAAATGGACCTCACGTCTCTTTACTGCTCAGGATATTCCTTGGTCCTTCTATAATAATAATAATAATAATAATAATAATAATAATAATAATAATAATAATAAGATTCCAAACGTTTGTGAACTAAAACTCTGTTACCTTCGTATTCACACACTGAAGACATCAAAGGGGTTCTCTTCTTTGGGGGTGTTTCCACCATTCATTCACTGCATCTACAAAGGAAATGTGGTCTGGAAATAGTTCATAAGGAAAGGGAAACGGAGCATCAAAAGGGTTAAAGAAACTCAGACATGCCTTCATAATTCTTGAAAATGGAAGAGGAGAACAAGGAATATTCTTAACTCTGATTAAAATAAAAACAAAAGGAATATGGCTAGACATTATAAACATGAGTGACTATTAATAAAACATATACTAAAATTTTTGGAAGAGGTATGTGCAGCTGGTCCTACTGGCTTTGTCTTGCATTTGTTGGTTAATAAAGAAACTTCTTTGGGTCTGTTGATAAGGCAGAACTTAGGTATATGGGGAAAAGTAAATGGCATGCTGGGAGAAAGGTGGAAGAGTCAGAGAGACACCATGGATCCACCACCAGAGACAGACATGCTTTGCTGGTAAGCCACTACCACGTGGCAATACACAGATTCATAGAAATGGGTTAAACTAAGATATAAGAGTTAGACAGTAAGAAGTTAGAGCTAATGGGCCAAGCAGTGATTTAATTAATAGAGTTTCTGTGTGATTATTTAGGTTCTCGGCGGCCAGGATGTACAGGCGGCTGCCCCCTGAAACAAGTATGTGCCACTTTCTTTTTGATTATGTATTTGCTTTCGAATTGTTCTGTGATCTGTTGTTCTGCTTGGTACAGGAGGTTGTGCCTATCTACCAAAGTACATCTAATACCAATTGGCAGTGCTTTAATCTCGTAATAGTTTGCAATAGAATGATCTTACTTCCTTTCAATCGTAGCAGTATGAAGACTAATACACCCTTGCACTCATCTGCACATCAGAGAACTAATGTACTAGTTGGGGCTTTTTAAAATATTATCTTTGAAATTTTTTGTCATCAATACTCAGTTTAGTGTCACTCATCACTGCTGAATGTGTTCATGATTTCTCAGTGCCTGCCAATCCATATATTCCATTAAGGTACTAGATTTTATTTAATGTTCAAAAATATAAGCCATTTAGAATTTTCTTCCTTCTCTACATTATTCCTTTTATATAGAAAAATTTATAACTAAAAATAAGACACTAAATGTTCTACACTGAATCATTGTGCTATTTTTTTTCTAGAGATATACCAACAAATGTTGGTAGAACTAGTCAATTGCAGTTCCAATAGGCATGCCTACTTGTAAGGATTCTTTATGAGAGATCATAGCAGCTCTGAAACCTCACTCTGCATTGTTTATGTGAGACGTTTTGCTGATGAATATTTATTAATAATAGTTCTTCAATGTTTTTGACAAAGGAGAATTTTAACTCTATAATTTTGATTCTAGTGTAAAGATGCTGCATGATGGATATTTCATTGTCCTTATGGAATAGATGGTTGTATTTTTGTTCTTTGATATGGAAGATTGTTCAATTTGATTTGTATCAATGTAATTCTAAACGCTTTTGCATTTCTCAACAGAATTAAACCCCAAATTAGAGCTTACAGGTTTCCTATTTACTAAAGCAATCCTATTATACTTTGCAAGATTTCTTAGCTACTAAAGCCCATTGGTCTCTACGGGCTAAAAGCTGTCTCTAAATACTGGCTTCTTCCAGAGCAAATGTTAGACATTCTATAGTCACATTCCACAATATATTTTAATACAACTTAATTTTAGGTGTGTCGATTTTGTGAAGTTTAGAATTCTGTATGTCTCCTGCTGCTCCTTAAATTGAAAAAAAAATGACCGAGTTCTACTGTCACAATTTGATGTCTGCAATGAGAGACTGGATGTAAAATGTGAACAACAAAACTGAGCGCATTATAGCACTGAGAAGGTGTGGTCACAAATGTGTGGAATGGATTCACTACTTCCATTTTCGTTTTTGAGTTCTGGAACCTTTGGTTCTATCTTTTAGTGAGGAGAACAAATTTATGACTGTAGGCATAATGGATACATACCTTATCAAGGAGGTACATTATTTCTTAGTCCTCACTTTGACTGAGCCATTGTTCAAGTACCCAAGTTTCTACAGTGGCTTCCCTATATTCTTGCACTTAAGACTCTTTTGTATTTAGGTTGACTTCTCTATTTTTTACCTTTTTGTTTGTTTGGCTTCATTTTTCTGAGGCAGGGCCTTTCTGCACAACCCTATATAGTACACAATTTCATAACAGTACTTCTTTAGTCTCTTGTGTTCTGTTTGCATCACAACACTTCCAAGAAAAAATTCTCTTCTTTCTTCTCTGTTTTAAAAATACTATCCTGTCCAAACACAGGTGAACCAGCCTACCAAAGAACACACAGTTTGCATTTTACATTGCAACCTCTTCCTAAAATTTATATTCATATTTTATAGCCATTTGGGGAGCGAAAAATTATCTGAAGCTTTTTCTCTTGTAGAGTTCCGATCACTGCCCTTCTGCATGTCAGTTTCTTCGTATCTTTCTATTTGCCAATTAAGCCACCATCAATTTATTACACATGTTATGATGGCAGAACTATATTATTGGTATCAATCAAGATCCTCTGGATCATGATGTATTAGTTTCAAATAAAGTATTGTTTCTTGTTTAGTTTTCCTGGCCTGTAGTTTATTTTCTTTGCCTTCCTAGCATACACAGAGTGAAGACGTCATGTCATAACACTACAAACCACTATGCTAGAAAGAAAGTATCCTTGAAATATTTCTTCTGAGCCTGGAAGTAGTACATATAACTTCCCCTAATGGCTTATTAAGTAAAGCAGATCATAGAGTAACATTTTACTTCAGTGTGGTAGTTAAGAAGATTGTGCCCTGTGCCAGGAGAAATCAAATAACCACTAAAAAGTCATTTAAATAATTACTAGTTTAAATTACTTTTAAAACGTGTTACTGTCTTAGCATATTACTATACACTAATATTCAAGGTGAGGGAGATGGTACACTGCATACTAATAGTTACAATTAATTTAGGGCATGCTACATAGCAATTTATTCTCTAAAATTTTAGGGAACATTTTGATTATGTATGAAAGTTTCTTTCTGACTATGAGCGCTGTTTAATATTTAAATGTAGGTAAATGATGTTAGGTATATTCGTTGCTAAAGTATTCACCTCTTTTGTAACAGTGGCTATAAATATCAGAGCAATGCTATATAAAAACTAAAATGCACTGCTTAACCAATTGTTCAATTATCTGATTTATGCATTGCACATACATCACTTCTTTGCTATTGTCAGAGGTGCTTATTAGTTTGTTATGATAACCTACTAGAAAGTCTCCAGATACAAGCAAAATAACTGTGTACTCATTTATGACAGTCACCTCTTTGTGCAGTTATGTCTTACACCCAGCTGTGCCAATACTTGAGAAAGATGGAAAGACACAATTATAACCTTAAAATTAACCTTATACTTAAGTGGTTCTGTCTATGTGACTGATTAGTAAAGAGACGGATGGTTTGCATAGACCCCCATTTTATTAGTTTATATGCATGCAGCATCTAACAAAATGATCTGATATATTGTCATAAAGAAGGCACAAGGGATCCTTTGCAACGCTGTTGTCAAGTACCACCTCTCTAGTCAGTAAACATTTTACTGCTTCTCCTGATGCATGGGTGCACTGAGGCTCTGTGGCCAGCATTATTTAGTATTATTTCCATATGTTCGTCATCACATACTTTAATGGGAACTATGATATATAGCAAAGTAGCCTGGGTGACATCTGATAGCAATCTTGGAGTCAATAAAAAGAACAGCACTTTAAGAGAAGAATGAGTAAACCCTAGCTTTAGGAGCAAGAAAAAGGATATTATAAAAGATTTAAAAGCAAGGTATGGGTTTTCTGGTCCACAAGCCATTTACTACAGCAATAAAATCAGTGTGCGACTTTATTGTGAAGATTTGTCTGTGGACTATTGTATGGCTATTTGTTTAGACAGATGGCAGAATATTACCATTTAAGAATGATATTCCAAGTTTGCATTTCTTGAATATTGCAAAAGAAATAAATTTAAAAAGTATGGAATAAAAGAATCTCAGCCATTTTATTTCCATTGAAATACTCTAGATTAATCAGAGCATTAAAAAGATAAGAACTTACAACATGATTTTTAAAATGATTTTACAATATTGTTTCATGGTGAATATCTTTTCACCTTCCTAATTTATAGTCTTTCAGAACTGAAACAGATTGGATTCGCCCAAGTACTTTTTATAATTCATTTGATTGAGGAAAAACCTCAAAGTATACTTGACTTTATACTAATTGTGTGGACAGAGATAATAAAGTTCTTTTCCTTGTTGCTGTTTTCTCCTGGTAGTTTTATATAATTTCAAAATCGATTTCTCTCCAGAATATAAAAACATAGATGTATTGAACATATGACTCAAGTAAACTTTTCAAAATCGAACTAGTTGATATTAGTATTTCAAAGTAACAATTTATAGAAAATTAAGAACTGGTACACAGAGAGAAATTTATATTTATTGCAAAAAATCATCGAATAAGGATGACTTAAAATGATAAAAATTTCTAAAAGAACATTTATGATCAACAGAATTGTAATTATAATCAATTTTCATTTGTTTTCATCAGTGGTCAGCATAGTTAGGAGAAAATACTTTTATTCACTAGACTTAACCAGTTATTGCCAAGGAAGAAGAAAGGAAAAGGGAGCTCATGTATCATATAAAATCACATTCAATTGGTATTCCTTCCGTTTCATGCACAACGAGTCGGGGGCAGCGGGGAAAAGATAACATCTTCAACATTTGGTACCGATCAAACTGGAAAGGGTACATGAAGAAGAACCTAAATATATGCACACTGATCAGTATACAAAAACTTAACTCCCAATGGATCAGAGACATTAACATAAATCCAACAGACTGAAGCTGATGGAAGAATTCGGAATACCTTTTAACTTCTTGGCCCAGAAGAAGACTTTCTGACCAGAACACTATCAGTGCAGATATTAAGAACAATCCTTAATAAATGGGACCTCATGAAACTGACATGATTCTGCTTGGTGAAGGATGCCATTATTTGGACAAAACCCTACATTACAGGCAAAGATTTTATTCAACTACATACTCAATAGATGGCTAACATAAAATATTTAAAGATCTAAAAAGAGAGAAAGAGAGAGAGATGGACTCATGAGGCAGAGCTGGGAAGACTGTGAGTTTGAGGTCAGCCTAGTCTACAGAGAGAGATCCAAGACAGAATCCAAAGCTACAGACAATCCCTGTCTCAAAAAGACAAACAATAAAAAGAACCCAGTTAAGTTTCTCTTTGTTACATAGTTTCTCTGGAGTAATGGACTATAGGCCAGTTATCTTTTGTTTTATGTCTAATATCCACTAATGAGTGAGAACATGGTAATATTTGTCTTTTTGGGTCTGGGTTACCACACTCAGGATGTTTTTTTCTAGTTCCACTTGCCTGCAAATTTCAAGATTTCATTGTTTTCACAACTGAATAAATATACACTATGTGTAAACGTACCACATTTTCTTTTTTATTGATTTTATGGAGCTATAAATTTTTCTCTGTTTCCCTCCTTTTCCCTCCCCTTCATCCCTCTTCCATGGTCCCCATGCTCTCAATTTACTCAGGAGATCTTGTGTTTTTTCTAGATTAGATCCACATATGTTTCTTTAAGGTACTCATTGTTGTCTCGGTTCTCTGGGATTGTGATTTATAGGCTGGTTTTCTTTGCTTTATGTTTAATATCCACTTATAAGTGGATATATATGATAATTATCTTTCTGTTTCTGGGTTACCTCACTCAATGTGATATTTTCTAGATCCATTCATTTGTCTTCAGATTTCAAATGTCATTTTTTTTGGATTGAGGGGCATCTAGGTTGTTTCCAGGTTCTGGTTATTATAAATAAAAATGCTATGAACACAGTTGAGGAAATGTCCTTGTAGCATGATTGAGCATCCTTTGAGTATATGCTGAGGAGTGGTATTGCTGGTTCTTGAGGTTTAATGATTCTTATTTTTGGAGAAAATACCATACTGATTTCCAAAGTGACTATACAAGTTTACATTCCACCAGCAATAGAGGAGTGCTCCCCTTTCCCCACATCCTCTCCAGCTTGAACTATCATTGGTGTTTTTTAATTCAAGGAGAGACATACATTGATCCCCATTGGAAGGGGAAAATAGACAAGATCTTCTGAGAAAATTGGGAACATTTGTGGGGGATGGGAGAGTGGAAGGGGAGAGAAAGGAGAGAAGTAAAGGGGGAGGAGAACATGAGGGAAAGGGATGACCGAGATGAGGGAAGAACCAAGAGGGAGAGCAAGGAAAGAGATATTCTGATTAAGGGAGCCATTTTGGGGCTAGTAAGAAAGCTGGCATTAGGGAACTTCCAGGAATCCACAAGAATGATCCCAGCTAAAATCCTAAGCAACATTGGAGAGGGCACCTGAACTGGCCTTACCTTGTAGAAACATTGATGACTACTTTAATTCTCATCATTGAAAATTCATACAGCAACTGATAGAAGCAGATATAGAGATTCACAGCTAAGCACTAGGCCAAGTTCCAAAAATCTACCTAAAGAGAGGGAGAAACAATAATATGAGTAAAAGGCTCAAGATTATGATGGGGAAACCCACAGAAACACCTGGCCTGAGCTAGTGGTAGCTCACTGACTTTGAACTGATGGTGGGGGAGCCTGCATTGAACCAAACTAGGCCCTCTGAATGTGGGTGACAGTTGTGTGGATGGGGCAGACTGTGGGGCCACTAGCAGTGGGACCAGGATTTATCCCTAGGGCTTGAACTGACCTTTTGGAGCCCATTCTCCTTGGAAAAATGCCTCACTGAGCCTATGTATAGGGGGCACAGCCTTGTTTCTGCCTACAAGTGATGTGTCAGACGTTGCTGACTCCCATTGGGAAGTCTTACCCTCTCCTCAATGCATGGATGCCAGATGGGGTGGGTGGAGTGGGAGGAGGGTGGGAGAGGGAATTTGGATTGGTATGTACAATGAGAAGAGATTGGTTTAAAAAGAAATAAAAGAAAAATAAAATTAAAATAAAATAAAAAAAATAAAAAATTTGAAAAATGTTCAAAAGAGGGAACTGAAATAGCTGAGAATCACTTAAAAAATATATTCAACATCCCTAGCCATCAGGGACACACAAATCAAAATTACTTTGAAATTTCAACTTACACCAGTTAAAATGGCTAAAGCCAGTTCAACAAAGGACAGCTCATGCTGATAAAGATGTGAAGTGGAGGGGACACTCATACATTGCTGGTGGGAATACAAATTTATACAGCCACTATGGAAATCAGTGTGGTGGTTTCTCAGAAGGATGGGATCTGTCTAGCTCTAGAACCTATATCAATCAAGGATGTACATTCAAAGGATGCCACTATAGAGGCATTTGCTCAAACATCTTCACTGATTCTTTATTTATAATTGTCACAAATTAGAAACTACTAGGATGTGCCTTCGCAGAAGAATGAGTAAAGAAATGTGGGACATTTACAGAATGGAACATTCTGTCAAAAAGTGTAATTCATAGGCTAATGAATAGAACTTGAAAAAACAAAAACCTCACACCATTTCTAAGCGTCTTCACTGTAGAATATAATAACTGAGGGCTTCATGGCTCCAAATGAAAAGATCTTCAAGATTTTCGAGAAAAAATTCAAAGTATGAGGTAAGATGAGTAGGGAACCGGGAACCACTTACTCTGTTGTCAGATAATCTCTGCAAATTAACATCATGCCAAACTTGAAAATATTTTAGCAAAGGCTGTAGTAGACTCTATTTTGGCCATTAAGGAATCAGATAAGCCTGCTGACCTTTTCAAAGTTGATATCATGGAGTTGAAGCATAAATATGAATTCTATATGAGCTTAATCATGTTTTATTTTTGGTGTTGTTGTGGGTCATAGCATCTTGTTATGAGGAAAAGAGTAGAAAATGACTATATCCTCACCAGAAATGTGTCCTTAGAATATGAGAAAAAGGGAGTGAGTTTTGGGTTTCATTGTAAGAGGGCAGAAGATAGAGAAAACAGAAGCTAAATAAGAAGGTGAACCCAAAGAAAATCATGTAGTTATCCTCCTGGATTTTGGAAGTAGACAAGATTGCCAGGCAAAAGTTGGGTGCACTGGGGTAGGGGTGGATGTAAGGGGAGATTGGTAGAGAGAAGGGAGAAGGGGAGGATTTGGGAAAGCTTGGGGGAACGGAATGGGTGGGATGAAGGATGGGTGGATACGGGAACAGAGAAGTAAATATCTTAATTAAGGAAGCCAGTTTAGGGTTTGCAAGAGACTTGACTCTACAGTGGTTCCCAGGTCCAAGGAGAGGTCCCTAGATTGTTCCTTGGGCAGCAGAGGAGAGGGTGCCTGAACTGGCCTTAGCCCATAGCCACACTGATGAATATCTTGCATATCACCATAGAACCTTCACCTGGTGATGGATGGAGATAGAGACAGAGACGCACATTGGAGCACTGGACTGAGCTCCCCAGGTCCAAATGAGGAGCAGAAGGAGGGAGAACATGAGCAAGGAAGTCAGGACCACAAGGGATGCGTCCACTCACTGAGACGGTGGGACTGATCTAATGGGAGATCACCAAGGCCAGCTGGACTGGGACTGATGGAGCATGTGATCAAAATGGACACTCTGAATGTGGCTGGCAATGAAGGCTGACTGAGAGGCCAAAGACAATGGCACTGGGTTTTGATTCTACTGCATGGACTGACTTTGTGGGAGCCTGGTCTGTTTGTATGATCACCTTTATACAACTGGATGGAGCAGGGAGGACCTTGAACTTCCCATGGGGCAGGGAACCCTGACTGCTCCTAGGACTGGGGAGAAATAGGGAGGTGGGGAGGGGAGGGAAAAGGGAGGCAGGGTGGAGGTGGAAATTTTTAATAAATAAATAAATAAATGAAAAAAGAAAATTCATTGGAAACAGAATGAAACAATAATAGAACTGAGAAAGAAAGCCTTTGGTGATTAAAATAAAAAAATTGTTGTTATTAATCAAAGGGGATTGGTCCTTTTTTTCTTAGACGTCCTTGCAATAAAAGATATTGTAGCTCTGAACAGCATCAAGATAAGCAAAATGGAGAGGCTAGCATTTGCTTGTGGTGGGGTAGTTCAGACTTTCTTTGATTACCTATTCCTGACTGGTATGTCCTGGAACTGTCTGTGAGTATACTCTGACTAAATTGAAGATCACCCTTACTGAGATATGTAACAGCCCCCTTTTGTCACATGACTGGCTAAGAACCAATTAAGCACCTATGGACTCAAATTAAGGATCAGTAAGGTACAGCTTAAGGACTGTCTAAATGCTATTTAAGATGGTTGGGTTTTCCCAGGTGCTGTGCATTAGAAATGACAATGGTATGACTGTTGGACCATTCTCTCTGGAAGGTTGAGGAGGTCTAATTTGTGGCTGAGTATGTGATATTACAGAATGGTAAGGAAAAGATGTTATTTTTGTTCACAGTTCTATGGATAAAGAAATTTTTATAAGAAATTTCTCTTTTTATATGAAAAAAGTACAGGGTATTTGATCCTAAATTTATCTATAATATCTGCAGTCTTTTAATATGTAATGTTTAAGGGAAGTTCTCTCTGTAGAATGAGTGAAATAAAAATGGATATATATGACAAAAAAAGAAAGAAAAAAGAATAAATCTCCCAGAGAGATACAATCCAGACCCAGACAAACAAATATAGGATGTATTGTTTTATAGATCAATATTAGCTGATAAGTCAATGAAAACAAACTACATTCTGGAAAAAAAAAGAAAACATTGAGGTTAGGTACAGAGAAAGGGATTGGGGAAGAGGGGCTAAATCTTTCTAAGAAAAGAAAAGAGGGGACGTAAAATAGATGGTTATGAATGGATGAGGGTAATAAAGGGAGAAATGTGTGGAAAGCTGAGGTGAAGGAGATAAAGGAGGGAATATAGGGAAAAACAGCTAAACATAAGGTCTATTTGAGGGGTGATATGAAAACCCAATAGAGTACAAGCTTCATAAAATATATATACATGTCTGAAAGAGATCTAAATCATAATATAAACTGAGAAGTGGGAGACAGAGTCTCAGTTAACACTCAATTGTCACCAAATTAAGTTTCTAGCACTGGGATTTGGTTACATCTCAATGAGCTATTGATAGGAACCTCAAACAACCCAGCCTGCTACCAAAACTGTAGGTTGTTCCCCACAAACTGATATTAATGTGCTGTTTATGAAGTCATCTATATAGCTTATTGGATATGTAGAAGTCAAATTGAAGCCTAGATAGAACCTTCACCCTATTCTCTAACATCTGTGGGACAAGAAGGTATTGTGCATACTATTAAAGAAATAATGTAAACACCAAACCTAGCTACTAACCCTTTGATAAGCAATGTTGTACTTCTTGCAAAATATGGTAGTGCAATAGTGGCACAAAACTCGTGAGACTAACCAAATAATATCTGATTTGACTGACAGCCCACTCCAAGAGAGAGAGATACCTGACACTGCTTGGGTTACCAAAAAAAAAAAAAAAAAACAAACAAACAAACAAAAAAACCAAAAAACAAAACCTGAGAATAGATAGCCCATCAAATTAGGACGAAACCAAAATACTACTTTTAAATATATATGCAGCAATGAAATTACTCCCAATAAGTTGGGCAGTGGTGGCCCATGACTTTAATCCTTGCACTCGGGAGGCAGAGACAGGCAGATCTGTGATATTGAGGCCATCATGGTACATAAGACTAGTTCAAGGACAGCTAGTGCTGCTCTACATAAAAATACTTCCTCAAACAAAGAAACAAACAAACAAACAAGAAAAGAAATAACTCCGAAAATTTCTAATGACATTGTTCTTTACTCAAAAATAAGTACCTTGGTCAGGCATCATGAGAGAAGCCAATGTAACAAATACAGAGACTCACAGCTAGATACTATGCAGAGAATGAGAGACCATGGAACACTTAATGTGATACTTGATATTTTCATTAACTCCCTCTTTCCAGGGCTCATGAAGCCCTGTGAAAGAGGACATGGTAAGAGTCTAATAGCCAGAAGGGGTAAAGGAAGCCAAGAAAGCAAGGTCCTCTAAATCAACAAGATCAACACACATATGACCTCAAAGCAACTGATGACCTTTGCCAAAATGTACAGTACAGTCCTTCAAATTCCCTGCTTCACTAAACAGTTTTGCAGATACACTAGGCCTGTAGGCTGAAAATAGATGTTCCAAAGTTACAGAAGAAATTTGGGTGACTGTCCAGGAAGTCAAATGTCTCTGTCATTTCTAGAGTTTTGTAAGTTGCTTTCAATCTATTTACTGATTTTTCAGTTAATACTGCATTTTTCTGGGGTCTTTGTTGGAGTTGAAGACTAAATAGTTTCAATTGCAATCCTCTCATTAATGGCATATTAGGTATAATTGACTATTCAGAAAAGTACAACTATGTAAATAATCCCTGAAATTTGCCAATTTTCTATGGTTTGGACATCAAGAATGTTTCTTGCTTGATGTTGTTTTTGGTTGCAGTTCCATTTTTGTTTAAGTTATTACCTTTTATTTCATCTGGACATTACTTGGTAATTGTATTTATTATCTATAATTTTATGTTAGGATTAGAACCTTCTTAATTAAACAAAAAGAGGAAATGTTGTAGAAATTTGGTCATTTAGTCTAATCACCAATGGAATGGAGTGGGTCAGCCCTATGAGTGTGGTTCTTCAAGGATATATGATCCCTCATGAAATGAGAAAGAAGCATCTTACACTCTCTACAGTCTCTTGAACATGGAAGGTGCTTTATTCTGTGTTCATAAGTGTATTATTTCCATTTAATCCTTTAATATTTAAGTCCTGATCATAGACTTCATTGATTTGTTGTTTAAAAAATAAAATAAAATTGTTTAATTACAGCCTGCTTTTATGTTATACACATTAAATTCTAACACTCAGTAGGAAGAGACAGATAAATCTCTATGAGGTATGTGCCAGTCTGGTCTTCATAGCAAGTTTTATGTTCATCAATGCTACAGGATGATTCCTGTCTCAAACAACAACAAACAAAAATAAATAAATAAACAAAAATGGTGTCTCAAAATATAACAAAAATAAAGGCAGAAAAGAACCAGAAATGGGAGAAATAAATAAAAATATAATTCAGAGAAAGGAATATATTCTTTGATTAAGAAGGCAAAGCATAAATAAAATCCTTTTAGGTGAAAGATGAAATATAACTTCAATAATATAAAATATAAGCTTTTTTGAAAGTGGGAGAATGGTCCAGGGATAGCAATTGTATTCCATTATTTTTAAGAAAGTTGCTGAATCTGCTGACCTAGACACAAAACTTACATAAAAGAGGAAGGTTATTTTTTAAGGTCATATATATATATATATATATATATATATATATATATATATATGTTTAAATTAGCAAAAATTAAAAAATAGGTAAAGAAAATTCTGCACTCAAAATTTAACAATGCCTTGTCAACCTAAGACCAGATGTTCTTTATTTAAAACAAGAGCTTCTTGAAATATTTATTGGTTCTCAGTAACATTAATAAAAAAGGAAAAAAATCTGGCTTAAAAGATCAAAGTTTTTTTTCCCTTTACCAAGATGACTGCTTGTGTTTTCTGTTGCTTTTGTTAAGTTTTTGAAAGAACTCAAGAATCATAGTCAGCAAAACCTTTTCTTTATGTTAGCTTCTTTTCAAATTCACTCAGAACTCTGGCTACACAGAGAATTACTAATTTGAGTTCTTATAATTAACAGACCTTAGTATGGAAAATGTGCATTTTCTTGAGAGTTAACGAGTTGAGTGTAAGTGTTGGCTAAATTTTATGGGAAAGTTTATAAAACTAAATATATGTATATTTAATACAAGCGGAATAAACCTTTTGTGCTATATTTTATCCAATATATAAGGCAACTAGACTTATGATATAGAAAATTTTTAATAACTCTTGATATTTCTTTTACCTTTTACTTTCTTTAGCAATAAAATGACATAAAAATCATTTGTGTAAATGTTATTTAAGTCTTAATGTACATCTGTTTGTTTTTACAAAATAATAGGTTTTAGTTTATGAGAGGTATACTTGTTTCTCATAAATATATCTATGTATGGTCACCTGTACTACCTCCTAAACTTGTAAGGTATTTAAAATCCTGATTATATCAATTCAGTACACTTTTAAAATTATATTCCCATAACTATATTTATCCCACTGAACCAAAGATTCTAAATTCTGCATCAAAAATAAAACACAACTTTGCACATAAAAACTTTTGTGTAGCACTGGTGATAATTATTACAGGCTTCCTTACATATTAAATATTTTTTCTTCGAGCATATAAAAAGTCTTTATAAAATGCAACTTAAGAAAACATGATAATAGCACTGAAGACCTTTTGAAAAGCAAAATCAAGTTATACTACTATACAATTTTTCTAAAATATGTAAATATAAAATGGAATTTATACAATTGGGAAACAAATGTTCAAACTAGACATTAACTACTACCAAGTAAAACCATTAGTAGCAGGAATGGGTTTCATTATTTTGATTCATTGGCTAAAGGGTCCCTCTAGTCAGTGGTCTAAACCTGGCAGACTATTGCCATGACTATCGGCTACCCCTTCAGAACCTAACACTAAGACCCTATTGATGAAAATAGTACATACTTGGATCATCAAATATTGGTAAATCCATCTGGTGCCCAACTGGAGGATTTACCCATACTGAATGGTTCTCAAAATGCTGTAAAGTACTTTGTATGTTACCAGAGGAGAAAAGTAATCACTAGTATTAACCAACCATAAATTTTATGACATAAAGAAGTATCCTGCCTGCAAGATAAACTGGAGCAATAGTGAGACAAAAATTATTCGAGTAACCTAGACATTTTATATTGAATTCATTCTAAAACCCACTCCATGAAATGGAAAGACTAGTTAGTGCTGCTAAGGGGACACAGAAGCCAAGACTAAATAGGAGATAGGCCCTAAGGGAAAAAAAATCTAATAATATATTTTGCTGAATAAACATAACAATAGAATGATCCATAATGACTTATGACTATATACAAAGATTAGTATGTCACTGAATCCTTATTAAATATGATTTTTGCAGCTTATGGTAGTTAACACAAAAACCCACAAATGGATAAGGAAGAAAGACTGAGATAGTTTGGAAAAGAAAGCTCTATATGGGATGTCTATATAACAGCCCTTCTCTCAAGGTTCAGAGATCCATTTAGAAGAGAAAGCAGAAAGATTGCAAGAGATAGAGGTGCTGAATTACTTCAAGGAAAGAGTATTTCCCAGTAATAATGGGACTAATGGAACTCACAGAGTGTGTGTCAGCATGTAAAAAGACCAGTACCAATTCAAGTCAGAAAAAATTGCCAGCATGGTAGAGAGGAAGTGGGTACACATAGCTAACCCTGAACAAAGAAATTATTTGTAGATGATAGCTGCTGGGAAAAAAAAAATCAGTTTTCATCAGTGGGGAAGCAATGGATATATGAGCCACACTCCAGGGCAGGCCTAATGCTCAGGTGTAACATGAGGGGGCCTGTTTGTTGGGGGTTTTTCTGTCCTGCCTGCCCCCACCCAGATGTTTACTCCCAGAGAAAATCACACAAGGGACTCCTTAAGTTATAAAGCTGATTGGCCCGTTAGGTCAGACTTCCCACTGGCTAGCTCTCACATCTTGATTAACCCATTTTTCTGATCTAAGTTAGCCATGTGGCTCAGTACCTTTTTTTAGTGGGGCAGCTTACATCCTGCTGCTTAGGTGGTCTGGGCAGGAGTGGGAGGAATCAACTTCCTCCTCCCCAGAATTCTCCTGCTCTCCTTGCATCATTTCCACTTCCTGTCTGGTGTCTGGTTTTCCCCGCCTACATCTCCTGCCTGGCCAATCAGCATTTATTTAAAACATGATTGACAGAATACAGACAATTCTCCCGCACCACTCAGGTGAGTACTTGATCAACCAAAAACGTACTCCTTGTTGAGTTTTTGAGTGATTGTGTGTATGTGTGTCTGTCTGTCTTTCTGTCTGTGTAGGTCTGTCAGTTTTTGTCTCTGCATGCTATTTTTGGTTGCATCTTGTTTTTAATAAAAATGGAATATGAAGTTGAATACATTCTGGGGAAAATCTGGGAAGATTTTTGGTAAGACAAGAAATGTGTTAAAATATAGTGAATAAACTACTTAAAGATTTTTTTTTAAAAATACAACATATTCCAAATCTGGATTTCACTAAACTAATATTGTTGAGGTCATAGACATTTTCTGCTTTATCACTGCACAATCCTAATTTTATTGTCATCTTATTAAGGCAAAACAGTTATGTGCTCATATGTTGTGGACACCACACAGCACCACTCTAAAAATGAAAAAGGAACGATATGTGTCAAACATTTAATATATTAACAATTAAAGAAATAAAGATCATGAATTTGAGACTAGGTAAAGGACGGTGCATGGAAAGAGATGGAGGGCAGAAAGAGAAGTGGGGAAAAAATGTAATTACTATTTAGTTTTAAAAGGTAAATTTAAAAGAACAGCACATTTTATTTTACTTAAGTAACATATTTTCACTTATTCTTAAAAGACAAAATTAAGTGAGACTTTGTTGTCTATAAAAAGCCATTTGTTTAAATATACACGCACTAATAGCCATATAATAAGGCTATAAATGAATTTTTGGGCAAAAATAGTGAGGAGTGCTTGATGACCATATTATGATGGTTTAACCCTAATAGTTAGTAAAATGCTACATAAAACGGAAAGAGTCAGGTGGCTGTGTCCTAAATTTCCTAAAATTCCATACTCCTGACATCTGTAGTTCTAAACTTTCTTTGTGCAAAATAGAAACTTTCAAGATGACTTTTTACTAGTACTTTTTTTTAACAAACAATTTGATTCTCCTTTAAATATCTATAATACAATTTGTATTAGTGTTAAAAAATATTGACTTAATCTTCTTAAGCTAACTGACGTACTGACTTGGATCTTGAACTAAGATCCTAAAATATTATAACTGATAAAAAGTTATAGGGAGAGTATTGTGAACAGGTAGGACCTCTCTACTGACAGATAGAATTAATGGAAGCATAGTCACCATGGAGCTAAATTCAAGCTCTGCTCCTCCAAAGTCTAAATTGTTTACTTTTGGCCCAAAGCACTTTCGCATTAACTCCTAGCCACGTAACCATCCCTCAACACTTTCGAATCAGATCGAAACAATTAGGACAATCCCATCACAATAAGGCTAGACAAAACCTAGACAGAGAACAGCTAATTAGATGGATTATCAGAGAACATTTTTAAGAGATGGTTTGGATCTTGCCGCAAATAAAATGCAGTAATGCTGGGCATGGTGAAAATACATTTTAATACCCCTTGCAATTGGGGTGCAGAATAAGAATGATCCAAATTCAAACCCAGCTTGGGCTACATAGGGTGATTCTTCTTCTTCTTCTTCTTCTTCTTCTTCTTCTTCTTCTTCTTCTTCTTCTTCTTCTTCTTCTTCTTCTTCTTCTTCTTCTTCCTCTTCCTCTTCCTCTTCCTCCTCCTTCTCCTCCTCCTCTTCTTCCTCCTCCTCTTCTTCTTCCTCTTTCTCTTCTTCTTCCTCTTCCTCTTCTTCTTCCTCCTCTTCCTCTTCCTCTTCTTCTTCCTCTTCCTCTTCTTCTTCCTCTTCCTCTTCTTCTTCCTCCTCTTCCTCCTCTTCCTCCTCTTCTTCTTCCTCTTCTTCTTCCTCTTCTTCTTCCTCTTCTTCCTCTTCTTCCTCTACTACTACTACTTCTCCTTCTTCTTCTTCTTATAAAATTTATTAAAGGTTAGATAGTACAGAAATTGACTTCACTTAATTTTTTAGTTTTAAAAAGTTTTTTAAATATCTGTTTATTTATTTATTTATTTCATTTCATTTCATTTTATACCCCAACCACAATTACCGCTCTCATCTCTCCTTCGGCCCCCCACATCTCCCCAAAATAACCACTGTCCACCCCTTCCAGTAGGTAAGGGCTACTATGGGGAGTCGACAAAGTCTGGCACATTAAAGCTGGGAGAGAATTAAGACCCTCCCACTGCATTAAGGCTGAGTATGGAATCCCACCATAGGGAACAAGGATGACCGTAAGAGGGACACATTGCTCATCCTAGGAAGAGGAATTAGATTACATCTCTTTGGTAAACTGAGGGCGGAGGGCACAGTAAAGTGAAGAGGATTGAAGATGAGAACATGAGGGAATGAAATGATTGGGGAAGGGAGAGGGATGGAGTGGAAGAGTAATGAAAGAGAGTTCTTGGCAGAGAGAGTGACTATGGAGTTTGGGATAAACCTAGTGATAGAGAAATTCCCAAGAAGCCACAAGGATGGCCCCAGCTAAGACTCCTAGCAATAGTGGACAGGGTGACTTAACTGGTTTTGCCCTGTAATCAGATTGATGAATACACCAAGAATCATCACAGAGCTTTCATCCAGCAACTGATGGAACCAGATGGAGAGATCCACAGCTAGGCACCAAGCTGAGCTCTGGAAATCCAGTTGAAGAGAGAGAAGAGAGAATATATGATCAAGGGAGGTTAAGATCTTGATGGAGAAATTTACAGAAACAGCTAAACTAAGCTCATGAAGCTCATGAACCAACAGCTGTGAAGTCTTCAAGTGACTCAACTAAGCCTTCCATATGTGGGAGACAGTGGTGAAGCTTGAACTATCTGAGCAGCTCCTGGCAGTAGATTGTCAGAGAATGATTTCGTAAATATGGCCAATAAGCACTAAAGCCATTTTGCTAGACATCCCTGCACTGAAGGTTAAATCCATGACTTTTCATGTATATCCTCTTTGTAAATAGAGACAAGAATGTCTAGGAGGTTCAAAAATGCAATTCTTTAGTAACTTATAGTTACACATTTTTAATTTTTATTTGTTATATAATTTTTAATGTAAGAGGATGTTCAGAATTTATTTTGTTGAATAGATTATAATTTTGATTCCTCTTGTGCTCTGGTTCATACTGGTACTTCCAATTTTAGTTCGAGTGGTACTGTCAATATCTGAATCTTTTTACCTATAAGCTCCAGCCATTTTGTTCATTCATTTCTCATGTACTAGTTTATCTTTAAGAACTATTCAAATGCAAGAAGGGAATCAATGAACTTATTTTTTAATGGCTTTTCATCTGGCCTCATAAAAGATCTGATAAGAAATCAAATCCAAATTTGGTAGCTCTGCACTCCTTTACTTATTCTCAAATTGTGGACTCCTTAAAGAAATACAAAGGCACAATGGTCATTTAGGTGACTGGTGATACACATTCTCTCACAGCCCACTTCAAGGCTGTAGGTAAAAGGAAAGAAGGTATTTTATCATTCACTTTTATGACATTCCGAAAGACGACCTAAAATCTCTATTTACTATCAACCTCCACTGTGTGACCTTGAGTTCCATAAATAACTATTTTCCAGACAGATCACTGATGACAATCACCAAAGAGGGCAATCATTTTACAGTATTCTGAATGGTCCCTCAAGCAATGACAATCTCTCAAAATATATTGCAGGACCAGTACTGAGTTACTGATCAAGTAAAGCATAGTTTAACCAAGGCTGTTTAATTACAAGTACATCCTACTCCTTTTCTGTAATTACTCATCCAAATTTAACATTAGTACCACAAAAACACGCCTGTCATGCTTAGGTTTCATTTTGTAAGCAAGACAAGCTTTATTTTTTCATTCTTTATTGCTCCAGAAATAATAGGTTGCTATCTTCCTAATCATGTAACATCAGCACTGTGCATGTTAATGGCAGAAACCAAGAGAGTATTAGATATTTTAGTAATTTTTTCCCTCAAAATTACTGTTTTATTTGGTTTTAAGTAATAGAAAAATAAACTTACACAAAAAGTAAAACTTATTGTTGTTATCAAACCCTAATAATAAAGTTACATTTTTAAAGAAAAAAAAACATTTTAAAATTTTTAGTTAAAAAAGTTAGTTCAATCTGAGAACATCACTTTGCACTTAGAAGAATTATATACCTATGAAATAACTTCTATATGGAAAAAAAGCTTCTTTGATAATAAGATATTGCAGATATTGGGTGTGATTTTCACGTTCCAATTTTTACAAAGGAACTATTGGCAATGGATAGCTATTTGTGATGAAGAGAATAAGTCTTCTTGGAGGGTCTCTCCATTGTCAGTTTTCCCAAATTCTAGTGGATGACGCACACCTATGCACATAAAGAACACAGTATTTGCCCTAGTGAGTCTGATGAAGAAAGGAAGAGATTGAAATAGAAGAGAAGGGGAAGGCAAAATCTAGAAGAATAGTTTTGGGGGAATATGGGGAACATTTGAATGGGATTATGGGCAGTATTCAATAGCATATTTCATTGTATACAAGCATGAAATTCTCAAATAATAAAAAGGAAGACTAGAAATATAGATTCATTCTGAATAAAATGATAACTAAACAAAATGAAATTTGAATAATATTTCTTTCTAATAAAAAGAAAATTAAGAGTAACTATATTTTTCTTCCTTCTTAGAGTGAAAAAGAAAGCAAAATAAAAACTAAGGCCTCCTGTGTTCAGATTATGACCCCCAGAGAGAGACCACCAGAGAGGCCCAGACTGTAATAAGCAAGGTTTAATCAGCATAATACAAACATGTTTGGAACTCATCTCC
The DNA here is from genome assembly GCF_982192425.1 of Myodes glareolus. Lineage (NCBI taxonomy): Eukaryota > Metazoa > Chordata > Mammalia > Rodentia > Cricetidae > Myodes > Myodes glareolus. The sequence continues at coordinate 23,111,012 of NC_142048.1, read as the reverse complement.
ATCCCTGTTAAACAAGGTAGAGAGGAGTTTTATCTCCTCTGTGGGGTAAGCTTTTAAAGGCATAACTACAAAGAGAATCTTTGAAGCAGCTTTGGCACAGATGCAAGGACTTTTGCTCCCTCCCATTCTGTTAAGTCAGCTTTTTCCTTGTTCTTAGAGCAAGGCCACTGTTCCTGAGTTAGCCCATCTTCATGTACCAGGTGGCTGGCTGCACTGAGCTAAGTGACCTTGTGTTCAGAATCTTCTGGTGGGAGAGGGGAAGGCCACTATCATTTTGGGAAAACACACTGCTAGGAAATTTCTTCTCACCCCTTTGAGAATAAGGAGTGAGGGTCCCACAAGGACATTGATCAATATAAGACCTCTTAATTTGAAATAGTCAGTAGAAATAGCAAGACCAGGCATTATCATTTTTAGATTTGCTTGAGGCAAAATTTTCTATCTCAGATTGGCAAAAGAGTGCTGTGATTACTAACAGTAAATCTGATGCCATTCAGATTTATTTGTTTTACCAGGAAGGCATGTTCATCGACAAAGGGATTGATACCCAGATACCACAATTGTTAAGCACTGTAATTTGAATCTCACAGCTTTCCCAATATCTTACTTTAATTATTTACATATACCTGGATGTATAAGAGAAATGTATCAATCAGGTTTTGTGGGTGTTTTACTGTTTTTTTTTTGAGGGGGTAGGCACAACCCAGTACCCAAATAAATCACATACATGAAGAATTATGATTGCCATGAATGCCCAGTCTTAGTTTGACTTGTTTATTGACAAATTTCTTAACTTACATTATCCCAACTACTTTTTGCCTCTGGATTTTTGTCTTTCTCTATATCTATATACCGTTTTTTAAAAATTTCTTTCCCCTTGTTTTGCTGTGTACCTGGGTTACTGGCTCCTGATGTTATACTCTCCTTGTTCTCTTGCTCATAGTTCTCTTCCTTGTTTCTTCTTTTATACTCTCTGCCTGCTAGCCCCACCTATCCTTGCTTCTACCACACTATTAGCCATCCATATCTTTATTATATATAATGACCAGATGTTTTAGAAAGGCAAAGAATCACAGCTTCACAATTAACAAAATGCAGCATAAACAAAAGTAACATACTTCACAATGATATTCCACAACATTTTCCCTTTTTTTTCTTTCTAGATAAGAATGAAAGTTTTAACTTGAACACAGTAAGACTGTACACAATAAGAACAATTTCCAAGTAAAGACTGCATTTGCAATATACTGAATTCTAATTAATTTTGTATTTGGCAAATTTAAAGAACGTACTATACAAATTGTCCTATTTTAGTAAGTCAAAAATTTCATAACTGACTTAGGTGCTATCATATCTAAGAAATACTGCAACTATAATTATATAATCCTCAACTCCATCAAAGGCACTTATATGATATCATTTAAATAAACAAAAAGTACATTACAAATGACTTCCCAAAGCTCTAGAAATGGCAGAGATATCTGAGTGCCTGGACAAACACCCAAAGTTCCTTTGCATAGTTGGGGCATCTATCTTCAGTCTACAGGTCCTTAGTACCTGGCAGACTTTTTCTTTAATGAAGGAGGAAATTTGAAAGACTGTCCAGCCTATATTGGTAGTTTGTAAGTCACTTTCCTTTGTTTCCTGAAGAATGTCTGGCGGCTTCTTTTGTGAAGCAAGGACTCTGAAGGACCATTCTGCCATTTTTCATTTCAGCAAAGTTACTGGTCCCTTTCCTGCGTGTTTTGCATGTCCAGTTTATAAAACATATTGTGAAGAAGTTTAAGCAAGAGTAGCCTCTTGCCCAATGGTTAATCATGTGACAATGACGGCAAGTTCCGTTAGAACTGTTTTCAATGCCTGTCATCTCTGAAGTAAGGTGGTGCTGCCAGGAGCAGATGTGCCTCAATGTCATGAAAAGCCCTAAGTTAACAAAGCATATTTTTAGTGTCATAGTCTGTAGATCTTTGAAATGTGTGAAGACAACCTAGCTATACAAAATATATCTCTATACGATGTGTAAACACAACTAGAATATCTACTAATTTGATTGTTATTGGTGACTAGCTACTGACGTGAGTTTCTTCATGGTCCTAAACAGTTCATAATGATAATTTTCAAAAACTAGAATTTTACCTTATATTTTTAAATGAACTGCATAGGTAAAATACTGTAAACAAAGGCAAAAACATATATACAACATGCTGTAACCAAAATTAACTTTAATTTGTGAAAATATAAAAAATCCTTTAAAGAAGAGTGGACACATAAGTGCAGTGTTGTAACAAAAATTATCTTAAATTTGTATAAATATACAAATGTCCTTTAAACAAGAGTAAAACATACATGCAGTGTAACACAATTGACTTTGAATTTATATTCATCTACAAAAATTCATGCCAATGCAAATATTTGATATTAAATAGTGGTCTTTTATCCTGTATTTCTATATATTTCTAAATTGTAAGAAACATCCATGACCCACAAAATAACCAAAGCCCACCCACACCCCACTCTTGGGAATGTAGACATTGTTTTCTGAAGACTACTTCTTGCTAAATGTGGGTGAAGACATCTTTAGGGTCCCAGAGACAAAATTTGAGATAATTGTCAAATCCTGGAAAGATCAGCTATAACCTTTGTTAACAGATATCACCTCTCAAGTTTTGGGGTATATTCCCTAATCAAGCCAGAATCAAATCAACCTGGGACAAATTTATAGTCTCTTGTTTTCTATGGAAACAAAAGCAAAACCTCTTCTCCAAAGCATTTTTGATTTCCACTTGACTTATACATCTTTTTTTTTTACGTTTTTTAAATTAAGAAATTCTTAAAGTATATAGGCTAGCTTATTTCTACAGTTCCTTTTTCAATTATAAGTCTCCTATCAGTTGTCCTTTTCTTTTCAGTGATCAAAAAAATTCAAAATCATCACAATACTATATAGGATCCAGAGACCCTGTGTATTTCCCATCATTACATGGCTATTTCTTTTATATTACTTTACTGTCTCTTTAAAGAAAATCTATTTATTTTTAATCAATTTATTTCTTCCTATGTCTTCATATTCCTATTTTCTTTTTTTTCTTAGCCTTATGCACATTGTAAAACACACAGGAACCTGTTTAGAGGTATGTGCATATGTATGTATGTATGTATGTATGTATGTGTGTGTGTGTGTGTATGTGTGTGTGTATGTATTTTCCACCTGAATCTATTTTTCTGCATATCTTTTAGCCTTTTTTTGACTGTACATGAAACTTTAGACTGTTAAGCTACTATACCTGGATCCTCTGCTTGTTCTATAGTCTGGCTCTGTCCACTCTCTGGTTGGGTCATGAAGGCGAATATCAAAGCTTGCAGACAGGTTGGAGGTACTTTACCCAAGTGCCTTCTGAGAGGTACCTTCCTAGAGCTCTAGAACATAGATGCTTGCTCTGTGTCAGGCATTATCACTTTGGTTTTTGTTACTATTTAACATATTGGTTGTTCAAGGACTCTCTTGCAGGCACAAACTCTTAAAGGTGCCATATGTTTATTTTCAGTTTTCTCAATCTCTAGATAGATTTTCAAGCCCCATGATAAAAAGCCAAAATGGTGTTTATATTTTTTCCTTTCACTTTTGAGGGGCCCAAAACCCAGCTCCCAAATAAATCACACACGTAGAGGATTATGATTACTATGAATGCCCAGTCTTAGCTTGGCTTGTTTCTAGACAGCTTTTCTCAGCTTACATTATCCCAACTTCTGTTGCCTCTGAACTTTCACTTTTCTCTATTTCTGTATACCTTTCTTCACTTCTTTCTTTGTTGCTTGCTGTATAGCAGGGTGGCTGACCCTCATGTCACCCTTCCCTTCCTTGTTCTCTTGATCCAGTTGCATTCTTTGTTTCTCCTTTTATTCTTTCTGCCTGCTAGCTCCACCTATTCCTAATTCTGCCTAAATATTGACTATTCATTTCTTTATTATCACCATCAGGTGTTTTAGACAGGGAAAGAATCACAGCTTCGTAATTAATCAAACACAGCATAAACAAAAGTAACACACCTGAAATTAATATTCCCCAACAATCAAGTCAATACACTTTTATAGAAATATGACTATTAGAATATGATATCAATTGTCATTAATCTTTAATAAGTAACGTCATAGTAGATGCTAGCTCAGGCAAAATTGTTCCCTGGGTAGAACTCTTGGGATGTTGTCTGAAAACCTACATTCAGTTACAGGTGGAAGGAGATAAATGGCCACACAAAATTGTAGTTTAAATGCCACATGAATATTGTGGCATGTACATTCTTCTGTTGATCCAACATTCGCAGACAGACACACAAACAGACAGACAGACACACACACACCAAACACACAAACACATTCACATACCTTACAAGCAAACACACATACATAAACACATGAAAACTAGACAAGTAAAATTACAAGTAGATATTGCTATATTATTAATAGGTAGAGCACTAATTTGAAAATATTATCCATAGCATAGTTCAGATACATTTGTTCAGTTTTTGTATTCCAAATGTGCTAATAAAGCACCTTTAGCACTATATGTACATAATTCAAAATAGGATTTAACATTTACCTTCTAACTATTAATACATCACACAGCATTAATTTTAATGTTTGCTTTGGCTCTTTGATTTTAAAAGGTACTGAGTAGTCTTGTTGATTAATAAGTCTAGTAGAACAGTAACTCAAGCAAAACAAGAAAAATGTTATAAGGGGGAAATAAACTCAAAATAAATTGTTGTGCTTTTCTGCAAAAGGATGTAAGAAATGGTTGAGAAAACAGTAAGAATAAGTGAACATCATTAAGTAGCTAGAATTGCTGATGGAGCTCTTATGCTACAAGAAAATTGTATCATGTTTAAGTCTAGTGATGTTAGTGTCACAATGGAGAATCTTCTTCAAAGAATTATGCTTATGAATAAAAAATGGGGAAACATTTTCTTTTGCTACTTTTTCACCCTAGTGAACTGATTTCAGAAGTTTTCTTTCTAGTTTTTACTGCTGAAAATAAAGACCATTAAAAAGATATAACCAATATTTAATCATTGAATAATGAGCTTTAAAAAAGCTCATTTAAAAGAATAGAAAAAAAGATTGAAACATTTTATACACAAAATATGAGAAACAACACTGGGCTTGTAATTAGTTAACACCTAATTTTCTCAATATCTTTGACACACACTTAAGAATGCATGGGAGTTTCTCCTGTCAGACTAAGGACAGGTTTGTCCTGGATATATTTCTGGGGTTCAGGGTAGATCATGACCTTCAGCAAACAAGAAGATTTCTTGACTTAACAATTAGCATAGTTTCCAGGTCAAAGTGTCTCAGAAGAAAAGCAATGTGAGCTATAGAAAAAGTTTGTGAACTTGTTTATTACACCATAGAATTGCATTTCAATAATTAAAAAGTTTCACGTAGCATATATATATATATACTTACAGTAGAACAAGATGATCCATGACTATAATCCTGTGGTAATTTCTGCAAACACATTAAAGTAAATTCTGAACCACAAACAAAAGAGTCTAATTGAATGTTGTCACGGCTCTTGCCTTCAGGACAGCAAAAGAGATACCAAAATTGAAAGATAAGATAAAAGCCATATCGTAGAGGTAGAGCACAGAGCAGGACATGAGTTCAATCCCCGGAAGTAAACTTAGTATTTTACTCTGAAAATAATCAAATTAAAGCAGATATGTAAAATGTTCCCATGTCGTTCCGTCATCATCTCTAAATATCACAGTTTAGAGATAGGTGTTTTACACAGGAGGGAAGTATAAAGAAAGTAACTGTGGGCCTTAATCCTAAAACCATGTCCAGGACTGATGTGTTGAATCACAGTCCTGGGCAAAAATACTACACAACAGCTATTCAACAGCTACTTTAGGGTCAATACCTTCATGCTGAGATTCTTCCACTGTATTAGTCAAGATGGAAAAGAGTCAGCCTCCAGAACCTTCCTCCAAATGTTGGTGGCTTAATGAGGGCCACCAACTACAGGCAAGAACCAAATCAGAATTTTCTTTAAAGTACTCTTGCTAAATGAGATCAAACATTTAGGAGAACTGCAAACAGACCGGATCTCACAGATGGATCCTTTAGATTTCAGCCATCTGTAAAGAGTGGTCTATTAAAGTGATAGGCAGTCCTAAAATTTTGTTTCATCATGTCCAGGTTTAATGTGGAACTAGGGATCACTTTTCCTCCTTATAATATTGTGTATACCTCTGTGATTAAAATACAGGCATAAAAGATGTCTATATGCAGAAGACTGGAATAAATTCCCAATCATTTAATACTCAGGTGACATGCATGTCAACATGTACATTTTCAGTTAACCACAGACGAAATGAAAGGACAGTAAGCAATAAGGAGTAAATTCAGTTAGAAAAAGTAAAAGAAATGCAATGAAGTGAGTAAAATGTTGAAAATATTTCAATATTGTAACTAAGAAACATAATAAATATGTTGGTTTTATGACAACTAGCCATAGCTAGAGTTATTTGTCAAGAAGCACTAACAATTTAGAAGATATTTTCATAAAGCCCACCTATTGGCATGTCTGCTGGTCATTTTTATAACAAATGATTGATGTGGAAAGGCCCAGGCCACTGTAGGCAGTGCCAAACCTGCCTGGTCGGTGACCCAGAGTTAAATAAGAAAGAAGGCCAAAAAAGCCACGACAAACATGCAAATAGGCTTCATTTCCAACAGTCTCTGCTTCAGTTCCTGTCTCCAGGTACCTGCCTTGAGCTCCTACTTTGACTTCCCAACAAGCTGGACTGCAAATTATACACAAAACTCAGCCCTGTCCCCCAAGTTGCTTTTGGTTACTTTTACATTGCTGTGATTAAAACAGCATAAAAATAGTTTATGTGAGGGTTACCCTTTCAGAGGGTTAGAGTTCATGGCCATCTGGCAAGGGACATTGCATCAATCCAGAGAGCATGGTACTAGAGCAGAGAGCTCTCATCTTGACCACAGGTATCAGATGAAGGGCTACACTGGGGATTGCATGGGGTTGTGAAACATTAATACCTGTGCTTCTTGACATATCCCGTCAAACAAGGCCACACAGTCTCTTCCTTCCTTATCAATCCTACTAACTGGGGATGAGTCTAGGAGGGGCATTCTCCGTCAAGCCACCATATTTTGCAATGAGCCACAAAGGCTTATAGTCAAATCATAATGCAAAATGCATTTAGTCCAACTTCAAATGTCTTTTACTGTCTCAATACAGTAAAAACTTCAAATTTCAAATTATCTTTTGAGACTCAAGGCAATCCCTTAATTATAATCTTCTGGAAAAAAATTCAAAATGCAGATTACATACCTGCTACATTAAATGGCACAAAATATATGTTATCATTTAAAGAGATGGATGTCATCATAGTAAGGCAATGCAGGATGAGATAAAGACAAAAATAAAGCCTGGGAAAATTAAAAGACTCTAGTTCATATTATGAACCACAGCAGCAGAAAAACAAACAAGGGCAGTAAATATATGAAAACAACTGAACATCGAACTTGAAGTTTTTTTAGCTGAAAAAACACACAGTTTAAACACACACACACACTCACACACTAACAAACACTAATAAAAAAATTCAAACAGAACAACGTTAATGACCTATAAGACTTGAAAAATCACATTTAAAGCACAAAAACAAATGTAGCAAAGGAGGAAGAAAGAGGAACTGTGGAAGCCCTGGGGAATTGTAAGAAGAGGAGGGACAGTCCTAACTATAGAAGTTCAAAAAGGACTTGGTATTGCTGAAAGCGCAGAATACCTATTTGAAGAATTAATAACAGAAAATAACCAAAGATGGATGTAGATATCAAGGTATGGGAAAGAGAAAATCAGTTGTGCAATTTAATATAACCAATTCTCTCACATGATGATTTATAATCAATTATCATTGGTGAAAGAGAAAAAATTTTCAAGATTGGAAGAAAAAATGGCACAAATAAACACAACAGATTTCTTGATATGCCTATAAGATGACTTTATTTTTTTAAAAAGAAAATTAAATAAAAATACAGTGGAATGAGGTTTTCATAACACGCACAAATACAAAAGATATCCACCAAGAAAGAGTTATTATAAGGATGATTTGGAAATCAAGGATTTATAGACAAATATGAGTTGTATGGGTGAATCTACAAAATTCTGTACAGCAAACATTAAGGAAAGGTTTTGCCACTAAAAATAATATTTATGAGTAACAATAAAACATGCACAGTTATAAAATTTTCTATCAAGAAAAACTACACAGAGAAAATACGACCGTGCTAATATTTTTGAAATGTATGCAAACATTTGTATGCATGAATGGAGAATTATGAGCTATTACTCCAAACAACTAAAGTCAAGAGTGCTTACTGACCTTGCAGAATACCAGGGTTGGCTTCCCTGCACTCACATTCTTTGCTTCACTGACATTCCAGATTTAGGGAAGTAAATGGTGGACAGAAATTTTGAAGTTGATCAGGAATGGTGAGAGTACATATATTTTTCCCTAGCACTCAGGAATAGGAGGCCGGCAGAGATCCTGATTTTCCATCCCAATTCAATTGCATAGAGAATTAAAGATGTCATGAACTATATAGTGAAATCCTGTCTCAGAACATTTAAAATATACTCATACAAGTAACACACAAATGAGAGAGAGAGAGAGAGAGAGAGAGAGAGAGAGAGAGAGAGAGAGAGAGAGAGCAATTTAAATATAGAAGAAAGGATAATGAAATGAAATTGGGAAGCACAAGAGTTGGAAGGAGATGAAAGGGCAGGGTAATGTAGATTCTGTGCTCATGTAGGAAGCTCTCAAAAAAAAGTCAAATAAATTAATATAATAAATAGCAGCAAATCCAAACACTGTTTCTTGTAAGTTTCATGATCACATAAATCGTGTTATTATATATATAATATATATATATTATATATATAATATGAGATATTTTAAGTCATCAAAGAATGAAGCATAAAAATAGATAGATTTACTTAGCAACAAGGGATGATTCTAAGGGCAACGAAAGGAATAGAAAACGGAAGTCAGGACCGCGAGGGGTGTGTCCATCCACAGAGACAGTGGGACTGATCTAATGGGAGCTCACCAAGGCCAGCTGGACTGGGATTGAACGAGTATGTGATCAAACCAGACTCTCTGAATGTGGCTGACAATGAGGCTGACTGAGAAGCCAAGGACAATGGCACTGAGTTTTGATTCTACTGCATGGACTGGCTTTGTGGGAACCTGGTCTGTTTGGATGCTCACCTTCCTAGACCTGGATGGAGTGGGGAGGACCTTGGACTTCCCACGGGGCAGGGAACCCTGACTGCTCTTAGGACTGGAGAGGGAAGGGGGAGGTGGGAAGGGGGAGGAAAAAAGGAGGCGTGGAGGAGGTGGAAATTTTTAATAAAAAAAATAAAGTAACAGGTATAATGAGAACATTACCCATCAAATCTCTTTTAAATTAAATGAACTCAATTTTAGATAGATCCAAAAATAACAAAAAAGCAAAGGAAAAAGAGCAAAATTACACAGAAGAAAAATTCTTCCAGAAAATAAAATGTTTTTATAGAGTTTGAAAAAGATCACTTAATAATGAGTAAAACAATTTGAAATTTATACATCTGTGAAAAAAATGGATATTCTAGGATAGAAGAAACTCAAAAAGCCACTAAGAACAGATAATCCCTCTAAAATATAAAAACAAATATCTTGATTTAAAAGTTGGCAACCTATTAAATAGACATTATTCAAAGGCACACATACAAATGCTCATGGGCATATGCGATTGTTCAGCAGCATTAATTATCAAAGAAATGTCAGAACCACAATTAGGTGTCAGCACACAGGCAGTAGAATTGACTCAGTCGTAAAAGTAACGCAATCCAGCCTTTGTGCAAGAACCGGATAAAGATTGTGACCATCAGTAGAAAATAAAAAGAGAATTGCTTCACAATATTTCCATATGTGGTGTATAGAAAAGTTGATTTCACACAAATTGAGATAAGCATGATTATTATAAATTTTTGTGGATATTAAAGAAAGGATGAAGAAATATATTTATACATGTATATACAAGTCAGAAACAAGACAAACAGAAAAAAAGCATTAACAAATACTAAGCTATAGACTGTTAGGAGCAGAGATATTTTTGATAATATTGTCAAGTATTAGGTCTATAAAAGCATTTAACCTACCAAATATTTAAAAATCTAGAAGGACACTTCCTGAAGTTTCATCATGCATAAATGTCAAGTATGAAGTACAAATTTGTTTAAACAATAAATGAGGCAAACAGGTATTGCATGCCCACATTGTTGTAGACTGCTTTAATGCATTTACCCATCACTTCACATTTTATAAAGTATACCTAGTGTCTCTTACAAGTAAGAAACTATAAATAAGGCTAGTTATGACTGCATTTAAATAGCTCTGGAAATACTAATTCCATGAAATGTATGGAAACTGGATTTATAAATCATCAGGGAATGACGATGAACACTATTACTTGTTGTCATGTATTCAGTGTAAAATATAACAGAATTTTATTTATCTCAAAAATGTTTGCAGCATAAATATTTTCTTGGTGTGTATCTGCCATGATCTGTGAGTTATGTTGCTACTTTACTCAAATTACAGTTGCCTTGAGAATATAAAAGCATGATCATTTCAAACAATACACCGTGAATTCAACTCCAATTAAAAAGGTAGTTTGCTGCCAACCTACACATATATTTTAATCATATTTAATGTTTTTGTCCTATTTTGAATATTTTCCTATGGGTATTAACTATCATTCTAGCAATAGCAATGAATATAATGTAAAATATAGGAAAAATCTTATTTCTGTGGACAGACACTAAATAATAAGCAGTAACACATTAATGACCAATTAAATGTCAATTGCATATTCTTATGTAATTCATATCTGAACATGAAAATTCCTATTTTAGGCATGTGTATGTTATAGTTAATAATATAGATTCATATGTTCGTTTCACTATTGAAATAATCATTAACATAATCAATGCATTCCATTTTCACCTAAAGAAAAACATTCACAGAAAATGGGGAGTATGAGTTTATGGAAGTAGATCTTTTTTTAAAAAAAGTGTTCAGTTATGTGAACTAATGAACAATCCATATTTTTTCTGGGCATTAATCCAATGAACAGATGATCAGCAAAATCCACATAGATTTTCAAGTACTAGGACAAACCATCCCTAATTAAGATTTTTAATTGGGTACTGATCAAAAACTGTTCCTACAATATAAGACAACAAAGGCTAGGCTAATTTCATAATATTTTGAAATTTCATTAATAGAATAAATATTCATTAAGTCTAAAAGGTGCTAGATGATCAAACTGCCATATTTCAGTCTTTAATAATATGTAGAGACACACTGTCTCATTTACATTAAAGAACTATAATTTCAGGGATTTTATACTATAAATTACTTTCTTAAATTTTTAGAAATAAAATATAATTATATCACTTCCCTTCAGGGTTCTTCTCTTTCCATTGCTTTGTACATCATCATTCTTTACTTCTTCTCATGCTACCTCATTCTTTTACCAGAATGATTGGCTTTTTTTCATTACTATTATTACACACACACTCGCACACAAATTGTACACACAAATGTAATTATGCATGCAGGATTAAATATTTAAATAAAACCTCTGAGTCCATTTAGTGTAGCTTGTGTGTCTATGATCTCATGGCCAAACTCTTCGTATTGGATAATTGTTTAGGGCACTAGACCCTATGAAGATGATTCTTCCCCTTTCAGCACCCATTAGATGTGTGTTTTTCTTTTTACTGGGAACCCAGGAAAGTCTTTTGTACTTTCAGCAGAATATCTTATTGATCTAATTATTGTTCTAATCTTATTCAAGGAGTTATACTGTTGCAGTGTCATGTGTGAAGGTTCATTGTCATGTATGGGAGACAGAATCTCATACAGACATCCTGTTATGAACTTTATACACTCTTCATCAGCAATGTTCTTGGAGAGTTAGGATCAGGCATTGTATTTTAGATATCTCCATTGGGGTGATGCTCCACAGGATACAAAGATCACTGCATTATGACCTGTTGTGGTTTTCTGAATGGTCTCTGTGTGCTGAGGAAGCATTTTCTTTCTTGAACTTTGAGATCTGTGGACATCAGGATAAGTTTTGAAATGAATTTAGGAATTAAGGTGTTCTAGTAAAGTGAGAGAATTAGATTAATTCTCAGATAATGTTCTGCTAATCTCACTTTGCTCAGACATATTTTAAAATGAGTCCTCAGTTAGACAAAATATGTAAATTTCTAAAGATACTTTTAAGTGATGACTCATTTACTTCTGGTCTTTTCTATTCAATTATTCTGGAATGAGATGAAATAAGGTACCCTTTACTTGTTCGGCCTCTATTTTACTTCTAATGTTGAAATATTGTTGTGAAAATGAATACAGTTTTGTCTGTTAGTCTGTGTGTTGACATCTCTGACTTCTAAAACCTAGACACACCAAATTCTGCACAACTAATATTTTATAAAGAACTGACCAACAACAAGATATTCTTGACTAAAACACTAAAGTGTCTGGACGAAGGTTTTCCTTGACTTCTATATGTTATGATAATGTAACTGTTAAGATAATATTTCTGTTTAAAACTGGAAAACGTTAGAAAATTACATCATTGCCTCCAGTGTAACTGCTAGAACAAAACTATGGTAGATTTTTGATGCTCACATTATTTCAAAGTAATTATGAATTCTTTATAAAGTAAAAAGGTATATTATTTTTCTCTTTCAGTGATCTATCATACTTTTTTCTTGAGATGTAATTCTATATTTGATTGTATTTTATGGATTGAACAATCATAATTTTGAAAATGAAAATATGTGCATGATTCCATATATTTTAAAATATTCTTGGATGATAATTTTAAATGTTGCTCCAAGACTTAATTAATATTGATATTTAATATAAATTATTAGTTTAGATTAGTATAAGCCTTTAATATTTAGATAATATAAGCTAAATATTTCTTCAAAGGAAAGAAAATTATATTTAAAATTCTTCTTTTAGGGTAACAAAAGAATTTCTTCTTATTCCTCACATTAATTCTGCTATTGACTTGCATATAGCACATACTACTGAAGATGCTATTTAATTTTATTTTCAGTTAAAAGTTTTAATGAATACAGTTCTGAGATATAAATCTTATTTAACTAGGTACAGTGTAACTGTTTTTGTAATCATTATAAAATATTCAAATTACATAATAATTTATGAGCAAAATATTATTTTTAATAATCTAGCATTTAAAATCTTAATTATCTTTGATTTTTACAAAGTATGCTAATTCATGTGCCTTGAAGTTATATAAAACTTTGTTACAAAATATAACTTTGAAATTCTAGGTAACTTCTGACTCAGCAACTGTCAGAATAGAAGTCAAAACAAATGAGTAAATAAATCTTCTTATAGGAACAAAATACTAAGTATGATTTAAATTTATCAGTATAGGTTAGCAAAAAAACACATGTAATTAGAGTTCTAAAAACAGTGTATTTTTCATAAAGAATGAAATAGAACCACCCAACTTTTATATACATACTGTAACTGTAATATGATTATAGAAATGAAGACTTTGAAAACAATGGTGGGAAGTTATGATCTTAAAGTGATGTGTTTGGCTTTCAGATTGACAAGCAGAGAAATTGTGATATTTAATCTCAACTTTCAACTTGGTTAAATCTATAATTATTGAAAAGATGAATTCCTGCACATATACATAGAGGAGGTTAAATGTCAAGGTTAATTTAAAATCGAAACCCCGAACCACTATGGCACCATTCCCTAGCCTAGTTTTAGGGAATTAATGAAAGTTTAAAACTGAAATTAAACTGAGCACATGTATTTATATTATTCTCTTACTGACTGTGGATGCAATGTGAAAAACTACCACAAATTGCTGAAATGGTGGTATTTGCCATCAAACTTTAAGATAAATAAACCTTTCTCTTGAAGTTGTTTTTGTCAAGATTTCCTATAATAGTGACAGGAAGAATTCTCAATATCAACATTGTCTAGCAATCTTTTTATACAGAATATAGCTAAATATGTTTTGACCATACGTATTACAATGAAAAGAAAAAAGAGACTTGAGTATAAGAAAACTGACTATTCAAGAGAGAGGTCAAGGAAAAAGTGGAGGTGCTTACTATATTATAGCGGTTCTTCATTCTTTGGTGATGCAATTTCCAGACAATCTGGTAGGATTTAGTATCACATAAAAATTCTGAACCTGGATAATCTGTTCATTTTGTTCAGTTGAGAAAAATGAGATGCTCAACTATGTTCATAGCAGCATTATTTGCCATAGCAGAACCTGGAAATGATCTAAGTGACCCTTGACAGAAGAATGAGTGAAGAAGATGCCGTACATTTATACAATGAGGTATTACATGGTAGAAAAAATAATGACAACTTGAAATTTGCAGGCAAATTTATAGTTTAAAAAAAATCACATCAAGTGAGGTAACCAAGACCTAGAAAGACAAATATAATATGCCCTCACAAATAAGTATTTAGACATACAGCAAAGAAAAACCAACCTACAAATCCCAGAGAACCTAGATAAGAGAGAAGACCCTAAAAGAGACATACAAGGATCTAATCAACATTTGAAATAGAAAAAGGTATTATCTTGTGAATCCGTTGGGAACATGAGGATCATGGGCAAAGGATAAAAGGAGAGTGGGGAAGAAAAGGGTGGGAATGGAGAAAAATATATAGCTCAATAAAAACAATAAAACAACAAACAAACAAATAAATCAATAAATGAAAGTATGGCCTGAAGTAGTCCAGGAACTAATTTCAAGTACATAACATTTTTCATAAATAAAAGGCTATGTGAGTGTTTATGTGTGTGTGTGTGTGTGTGTACAACAACCAAATTCTCAAATCAATATTAAGCAAAATTCTAACCAAAATATCATCAAAATTCCAGTGTTCTTTCTCACATCCCCAAATAATAAGTGACTCCCCCGCCCGAGCCCTTTTTGTTACTTAGATTCCATAGGTCTGTTGATTGTAACATGGTTATTCTTTACTTTATGGCTAATAACTTCTTATAAGTGAGACATACCATGTTTGTCTTTCTGTGCCTGGGTTACCTCACTCAAAATGATCTTTTCTAGTTCCATTAATTTGTTTTCAATTTACATGATGCCATCAATTTTAACAGCTCAGTTATAGTCCGTTGTGCAAATCTACATTTTTTTTATCTATTCTTTTCTTGACAGACATCTAGGTTGTTTCCAATCACTGTCTGTTATAAATAAAGTTCCTATGAGCATAGTTGAGCAAGTGTTCTGTGGTATAGTAGAGCATTTTTTGGCTATATGCCCAGGAGTAGTATTGCTGGATCTTGCAATAGGTAAATTTCTAATTTTCTGAAAAGCCAACATACTGATTTCCAAAGTGGCTATACAAGTTTGTACTTCCACAAGCAAAGAAAGAGAGTCCCTCTTGCTTTACATTCTTTTTGATCTTAATCATTCTGAAAGGTGTAAAATAGAATCTCAAAGTCATGTTGATTTGTATTTCCCTGAAGGATAAGGATGATGAATAGTTTTTAAGTGCTTTTCAGCCATTTGAGATTCTTCTGTTAAGAATTCAATATTTAGATCTACTCCCGATGTGTTGGTTGGATTATTTGCTTTGTTGATGTCTAGTTTCTTGAGAGCTTTAAATATTTTGAAAATCAGCAATCTGCTGTGATGTGGGATGGTGAAGGTCTTTCTCATTCTATAGGCTGCCATTTTGTCCTTTCTATACTGTCCTTCGCGTAACAGAAGCATTTTTAGTTTCATGAGCTTCCATTAATTAATTGTTGTTCCTAGTGTCTGCTAGATTGTTTTTCTCTTTATGAAGTTGTCTCCTCTACTAATATGTTCAAGGTTATTCCTCACTTTCTCTTCTATCAGGTTCAGTTTATTTGGATTTATGTTGAGGTATTCAATCCATTTGAACTTCAGTTTTTGTAGGGTGATAAATAAGGATCTACGTGTATTCTACATTTGGACATGCAGTTAGGTCAGCATCATTTGTTGAAGATGCGTTTTTTCTGTTGTATATTTCTGTTTTGTTATGAAAAACCAGGTGTCAATATGCATAAACATGTAAATCATGTTTTTTTCCTTCAGTTCCACTGATTACCCTATCTGTTTTCATGCTGATACCAAGCATCTTATTACTACAGCTCTGTAGTACAACACAAAATCAGGAATGTGACAACTCCAGAAGTTTTTTTATTGTACAGAATATTTTGTTTTTCCATATGAATTAGAGTATTGCTCTTTCAAGGTCTGTAAAAAATTGTGTTGAAATTTTGATGGTGATTGCATTAACTTTGTATATTACTTTCGGTAGGAAAGCTACTTCTACTATGTTAATCCTATTGATTCACAAACAAGGCCATTCTTTCTATCTTCTGATATTTTCTTCAATTCCTTTTTTCAAAGACTTGAAGCTTTTGCAATATAAGCTTTTGCTTCTTTTATTAGATATTTCTACTATTTGTGGCTATTGTGAAGACTGTTGCTTCCTCAATTTCCTTCTTAGCCCTTTTATCATTTGTATATAACAATGCTACTGATTTTGTTGACTTAATTTTGTATCCAGTCATTTCAATAAAGGTGTTTATCAACTGTAGAAGTTCCCTGGTAGGGTTTTGGGGGTTGTTTTATGTATGCTATAATACTATCTAGAAATAGTGGTACTATGACTTTTTTTTTTCCAATTTGGATCCCCTTTATCTCCGTTAGCTCTCTTAAAGCTCTAGCTAGAACTTCAAGTACTATAATGAATAGTAGACAGCTTCGTCTTGTTTCTGATTTTAGTGGAATTGCTTTGAGTTTCTTTCCATTTATATTGATGTTGGGTATTGACTTGCCCTATCCTGGTTTTATGCTTAGCTCTAGTCCTTTTATCCTTTACATCTCCAAAACTTTTATCATGAAAGGGTGTTGGACTTTGTCAAAGCCTTTTTCAGCACCTAATGACATGATACTGTAGTTTTTTTTCTGTCAGTTTTGTCATATGGTAGATTACATTGACATATTTTAATATATTGAATCATACCTCCTTAACTGGAATGAAGAGTACTTTATCATGGCAGACAATCTTTTTTATATATTCTTAGATTTGATTTAGAAGTATTTTACTGAGTATTTTTCCATTAATGTTAATGAGAAAAATTGCTCTGTAATTCTCTTTCTTTGTTGAGTTTTTGTGTGGCTTAGGAAGCAGGATAATTCTGGGCTCATAAAATGAATTGGGAAATGTCTCTTCTGCTTCTCTTTTGTTGAATCATTTGAGAAGCATTGGCGCTAATTCTTTGAAAATATTGTAAAATTCTGTGCTAAATCCGTCTGTCTCTGGGCTTTTTTGTTGTTGGGAGATTTAAAAATAATTGATTCTGCTTCACAAGGGTTATAACTCTATTTAAATTATGTTTCTTACCATTATTTAACTTTTGTAAGTTGTATCTATATAGACGTTATCCCTTTTTTTTTTATATTGCCAAATTTGGTGGACTGTAAGTTTCTAAATATGTTCTTATAATTCTCAGGATTATCATTCTGTCTGTTTTTATGTCTACCATTTTAAATGATGTCTTCTGAATTTATTAATTTGGATAGTCTCTGTCATTCTTTTAGTTAGTTTGGATGAAGGCTTATGTATATACTTTTATTTCTCAAAGAGCCAAATCTTTGTTTTATTGATTCTTTATATTGCTCTTGTTGTTACTGTTTCAAGCCTTTGCTTGATTTTTTTCCAATCATCTACTTCTCTTTAATGAGATTAAATCTATTTGTTCTATGATAAGGGTTAAGTGATGTACTGATTTTTATGTATGTCAAAATATAATTAGGTGTTATTTTATTCCTATTATCCTTTGTCAGAATGATAGTAGTAGGTTTCCCCTAAGCCCATAACCTCTTTAGTATCAGATTCTTGGTAACTCTAACAATGTTCACTATGGTATTTAGCTGTTATTCTTCATTGTTTGTTTAAATGTGACATGTGGGTTTCTATCACAAGTTTCTAATATTCTTTCTTTGTCCTATTTTTGTGTTTTAACTATAATATAGTATATAGTGTCACAACACATTTGGCTTGAGTTTTAGCCTGATTATTGTTGGTGAGAGAATGAAGAAAGGACAGATATACATATAGTAAAGATGTGATTAGGAGGGGTCCTACTACTGCTGAAATACAGAATCCCAGAATGTTTACTAAGAACAACAAAGAAAAGATTAACTAGTATCTAGGCAAGCAGTATCAAATTGTCAATATCCATGAGAGAGGAAACTGCAGATGACATTTTTTTCACACTTGTCACTCATTCATATTTTTGGTTGTGAGCCTAGACTTTAATGACTCTGCTATCTCTCCAGCCCTTGTCACTCATTCATAAATGCTCTAACTGGGATCCCTGAGGAGAGGTTTGTTGCTCCTCCTGAGACTGGCCCATATGAGAAAAGGTTCCCAATGTCCAGTGTGTCTCATGCTGAGGACTTTTGACATATGTCAACATCAGCAACAATCATTCAGTAAGCACTAACTGTGCTTCCCCTACTCCTTACAATGTGGAGTTTGTTTACTGATCTAACATATTTGATACACTGTTTTGTGTCTGGGTGGATATGTCTTTCTAAAGTTTGGAGTCCTCTTCTTTCATCACATTAAAAATTGGTTCTATGCTACTGACCTGGAATGAGTCCCCTTATTATTTAGGATGGAGGTTTTTCATGATGCTCTCATGATTTATATAATTCTTCCATTTATTAAATTATAATTTATGAGATTTTTTTATTGGTACTACAGTTTCTCTACTCTATATTCAAGTCCAAATATTCTGGATTTTGCTTAACGTGTTCTGCTGTTGAGGCTTTCCATTGAGTTTTCTATTTGCTTATTGAATTCTTCAAGTCTATCTTCCATTTCAATTGATTTTCCCAATATTTATCCATAGAGAATGATCTTTTCAAATCCTAAACAGTCCTTATTATTTTTTCAGGCATATGTGTATGTTTTCTTGCACTGGAATCAGAAGTTCATTTTTATACTTTGTAAGATCATTGAAAAACTTATTCAATTTTTCTTCAGGTTCGAGAATTCATGGTTCGTATTAATAATTGCTCTTTAAATTTAGATTTAGGGTTCATTTACTAATTCTCATTGAAGAACATTTTTATAGGATTAGTGGCTGTTTTACTGGGAGCAGTCATACTTTTTGACCTTTAAGATTGTTTGTATTTATGTAATATGACCTGGGCATATGGCCTTCTTTCATTGACTGGGTATTGATGAGGAATCCTAGTATAGCTCTGTTGAGTAAATGCTTCATTCCGGTTTTGTTATTGCTCAAAATTAGTACATTTTTGATCAGATAAGAAAAATTTTTGAATCATTTCTCCAGAAACTCAGTGCTAGTTTTTCACTGGTCATACCGGGTGATTCCTATCCTACAGCAACCTGTGTACCATGTGGGTATAAGAGACTGTGTTAGATTGACTGAAGAAGGTCTGAGAAAGGTCTCCTGTGAGACTTCCAGATGGACCTGGGTGTGAAAAGGTACTATGTTGCAAGGGGCAGCTTACACAGAAACTGCATTAATTAAAACACTGCCTGGCCCATTAGCTCTAGCTTTTTTTTTTTTTAGTAAATTTTATTAAATTATAAAAGTTTCCATTTCCGCCCCCCCTCCCAACACCCTCCCACTCCCCCCACTTCCCCCTCCTTCCCCTCCATCCCCCAGGGCAGTCAGGGTTTCCTGTCTAGCTTTTTATTGGCTAACACTTATATTAATTTAACCAATTTCTATTAATCTGTATATCATCACTCAGCAGTGGCTTACCAGCAAAGATTTGGGATATCTGACTCTAGTGGCTCCATGGCATCTCCCTTTGACTCTGCCTTCTTCGTCCCAGCATTCCATTTAGTTTTCCCTGCCTACCAAAGTTCTGCCCTATCAGCAGACCAAGGCAGTTTCTTTATTCATTTACCAAGAAAATCAACACACAGACAGAAGGACATCCCACACCAGTATTCTGCAGCTTTCTACCAGAATTCTGATCAGAAAAGCAAGTGGAAACAGCTCAGGACTGAGTTTGGGTGTGAAAATGGAGTCCAAAATTAGAAGTCTGGACAAACCCACCTGGGAGTGGCATTAGGCTAAACTCAGTAATGGCTGGATCATTTTTGTATCATTATCTCCTTAACAGTAGGCATTATGAGAGATAAACCACTTGCTTGACATTCTTAAGTGGAAAAAATTTTGTAGATATACAATGTCAAAGTTCTATTAAAGTGAATCAAAAAATAATTTGCTACAATTTGGTTTGAACATTTTAGTTGAATTAGTTCTGTGTTTTCTTTGTAGTGTCGCAAATACATTTACAAATATTTTTCATGTTTATTGGATGTCTTTCAAAGGCTTTTAGTTGTGCATAAAACAGACAGAACTCAGTAAGTTACCAATACAAAGAAATGGATCAAATATTTAATTTTCACATGTATTAAAATATTCATTTCACATACTACATTCCACGTCAGTTATTTTCCTCATTTTGGGTTGACTTTGGATCACCGAAGGGAAGGAAAACAAGGTCATTTCTGTTTCTAGTTGTCTCTGACTAGGATTCAGTAACTTTTTTAGATGTCAGTGATAGTTTTACAAATTTTAAACAGAATTATTTGACATTAACCCTTCCATTTCTGACTTGAATCTATGTTAAAATCAAACAGACTCCATCCTTACCTTCTGAATGTCATTTTGTGATGTGATTAGTTCGAGTGTCAAAATGTATATTTCAATGTCATAGAATATGCCCATCACAAGAGACTTTTTTAACTTTGCTGGGTAACAAAATTATTCACCATTCTTCACCCTATTATGTCCATCATCCTACCTAAAGATGTGAAAGAAAGTGACTAAAAATCAGATTATCTTGAACATCTTTCTCCCATGCATTTTGGAAACACCATTCCTTCTGTGCCAAAATATCATTCATTCTCTCAAACAGAATAGTCCACGCTGTAAATTTCACTTGTCCTTTTGACAGGTAGTCCATTTATACCAAATTTTGCTAGATAAATTCTACTTAGAAGGCCCTCAGGAATGTAATTAATCCTGTTAACCAAATTATTTATTTTATTGAGGTAATATAATTCATAAGTAATATATCAAAAATCTTCATCATCCTTACACATTAGGGAAATGCACTTATTCCTGTCACAATGTCAAAGATTAGCATGATGACTGACAGCAATTGTTAGAGGTTGTAGAGGGGAAAGGGAAATTTATTCAATCTTTGTGGTGTTGTGAACTAGTCCAGTCACTCTGCAAATTAGTATTAAACAACTCTTAAACTAGCTTTAGGGTTGGCATCATGGGCTAATTATAAAATTATTTGTGATTAATTATGTTATTTTTAAATGTGTATTTAAACTGGAATCCTTTCTTATTAACTTAACATTAATTTTATTCCCTTGACACTTTCAACAGACATTCTACAGTCCAACATAAAGGTGAACACTGCTAACCATGTACTATGCATGTTGTATGAACTAGTTGCAAAATGATACACAGCTGATTGTTCTTCACAGTTTCTAGGTGAAGCCCCCGTTCACCATCAAGCTCTGGGAAACTGTGAAAACATTGGAGCCCCAATCCAGGACATAGTATGGCAGTTAGGAGCCAAGGAATACCACAAAGTCACTCTAACTGTAGCTGCTTACAGCTCTGCTCCAGAGAAAGGTTTCCCCAAAGGAAGTTTAGCAACTCTTCTGCAAGGGAGCAGGGGTACCCAGTGAAATTTTTATAGTTCTGCTCTAATCTGCTCCAGAGAATTGTTACAGTTCCATGCTGCTAGGGAGATTTTCTGCCAATAATAGTATCATAGATCTGAGGCTCTCTGGCTCTTGTGAAAATTGTGACAGCTGGACTCCATTCAGGAGTTATGCTACACCACATAACAAATCTTACTCAAGAGAGTTATTGAGTAGGTAGAATCCAGAAAGGTGGCTGACTCTAGATAAGAAGCAGCAGCAAACTGAACAGGGTACAGAGCTTACGGAGGGTTTCTTGTGGGGAGGGCAGAGCTTTCCAGGATGGCTTGGGATTAGTAGATTGTTGTTCTAGCCTGATACCGAGACAAGCTCTGGAATTGGTACCATCTTGTGTTCAGGAACCTCGGGAATTGAGGGCATTGTGTGTTCAGGTATTTGTGGGATTTGGTAGCCTGACTCTGGCGCAAGCTTAGGCATTGGTGGGATATCAAACTCTAGTCCTGCGGTCAAGTCAGTGTCAGGGTGTTTTCCCTGACCCAGGTGTCATGATCTAGTCAGGGCAGGGTATTTTTTCCTTTGATATCTTCATCTACAGAAAGTATACTTGATGCTTTGATGATAACTTTGACCAAAAATATTTATTTATTCATGTATTTATGGTGTACATGTTCATGTATGTGTACCTGTGCCTATGAATAAACATGTAGATCCCATAGGTGGATGTCAAATATCTACCTTTGACACTCCTCCATATATATATATATATATATATATATATATATATATATATATATATATATATATATATAGGGTGGGGACAAATGTTTCAAATAGACTGAGTATCTAATGACATCCAAGAATATTTCTAAACCTCACACAACAATGTGAGAGCTACAGAGTCATGCCTTAATATATGTTTATTTAAAAGATCTGCGGGTTACAACCTCAAAGGTTCATACTTAGTGAATACACATTTTCTAGATTTTATCATCGGCTCAACATCCAGGCCTTTTCTCTATCAGTTAGTGTCCACCAAGCAAAGAACAGCAGGAATCCCAGTTCTGTAGTGTTAGAGAAATTGGATTGGAGAAGTTTGATTCCATTTTGATCCACACAGAAATTTACAGGCCAAGAACAACATATTGAGTCCGTTATGTCTAAATCTTCAACTCTCAAAATAGGATCCTTATATTTACCAACTACATGTTAAAAAAGATCGCAGTCTAAAATTCTCCAATTGTGCCAACACACAAACAGTTAAATCCAACGTTCATTTTTCTTATTTTAGAGACAGAGTTAGAGATTATGTAAAGTCATTGATTTCAGTATCAATATATCATCCCTCTACCTGTTATTTGAAATTGTATCAAAATTAGTTATGAGTTTACATTCATGTTTACTGTACCAGAAGTCATATTGCCAAAATGAAGCTATTGAAAGTTGAAATTTGTTTATTGATATGATAGTTCAATCTTTGGAATATTATTTAACCTCATTCATGTTCTGAAAATAGAGATAACCCTGAAAAGACATAATTTATTACTCACACACTCCAAGTTCACTGATATCACTAAACTTGTAAAACAAATTCTAGCATTGTAGTATAAAGACCATTTTAAAGTTCATAAAAGAGAAAAATTATAAATAAAAGATAGAATTTCTGACCGACCTGAAACCTATAAAAAGAAGTAATAAAAGTAAATAACAGTTTGTATATTATATGGAAATATTTTATGATTAAAATAATTCAGATACTTTATAAAAAGTACATGGTGTAAACAATGAATTGGTTCTGAATGTATTGGCGTCAAACTCTATTTGTTTCATAAATCATTCATTTATTAAAATAATAACTTAAGAAAGTACGAATTATACAAGTATACATTTTTTCAACTTTATAATTTTGTTAAGAGTACAGGTGATAGTGTTTGTCATATTCTACCTCTAGCACTTTCATGTGTACATTCAGAGGAAATATTTAATAATTTGCCTTAGATATTACTTCTATTTTATATTTGAATGTAAATATTTTCCAAATGAACAATTTCAAACTAATAATCTACTTTTATTAATATTATTAATAATCAAGTAAAGTAGAAATAGTGATTAAAAAAAATCACTTAACAAGCCAGGTAGTGGCGGTGTATACCTTTAATCCTAGCACCAGGAAGGCAGAGGCACGAGTTTCTTTGCGAATTTGAGCCTGCTCTACAGAGTGAATTCCAGGATAATCAGAACTGTTACAGCGAGAAACCTTTTCATGAAAAAACAAAACAAGACAAAATCACTGAATGACAACAAAAAATGTTAGGAGCCAGATAGATTCAAGGCAGAATTCGACCTGACCTTCATGGAACTAATGCAGCGCTTCTCCAATTATTCTGAAAAAAAAAAAAAAAGGAACTGAAGAAACATTTCCTAATAATTTTTACAAAACCACTATCACTTACAATAAAAAGAGAAGGAGAGACAGACAGACAGTCAGAAATACAAACAGAGAGAGAGAGAGAGAGAGAGAGAGAGAGAGAGAGAGAGAGAGAGAGAGGGAGACCAACCAACCAAATTTGCCTTATGTGTAACTTCTGACTAAAATATTTGCAAATTGAATTCCAGAATTCATCAAAAAATTATCTACCATTATCAATTGGTATCATTTCAGAGATGCTGTGATGATTCAAAACATATAAATCAATAAACGGAATTCATCACTTAAAATGATAGAAGAAAACAAACACATTATCAAATCATCACATACAGATAAATCCTTTTAGATAATCCAGCATTCCTTTATGATAATAGTCCTGATCAGCCTAGGGATACAAGTCATATTAGTATCATATAGAGAAAGGCCACAGATAACATTCTAAAGGAATGAAACACCATTGTGCATATAGATAATATATAAATTAACAAATTTAGATATGAAAAGGGTACATGCAAGAGACACAGAGGAAATCCTAAGAATCACAAGAACCAAGAACTTACTTTAAATGCTATACTCTACCCTATTCGAAAATCTAAAAGAAATGGTAAATTTCCCAGTACACACCACTTAGTCGCGTTAAATCATGATGAGATAAACTATCTAAACATATCTATAACACCTAATGCATTAGAAGCAGTTATTAAAACTCCCATTCAGCAGAAGCCCAGACCCAGATAGTTTCAGTACACAATGCTACCAGACATTCAAAGAGAAATTAATGCCACTATTCCTCAAATCGTTTTGCCACATAGAAACAGAGAGAATTCTTTTTATGAAGTTAGTTACCCTGAAACTCAAACAATATAACGATTTAGAAAAGAAAAAGAATTGTAGACTAATTTCCCTAGTGAACATAATCAAAAAAATTTTCTCAATGAAATACTTGCAAACCAAGACAAAGCTACATTTTAAAAAAAGCATCTGTCATGATCAAGTGGGCATCATTCCAAATATTTAGGGATAACTCAACATATAATAAATCAAAAATGAAATTTACTATATGAAATAGCCAACACACAATATAATAAAGATAGTTTACAGTAAGTCATTGCCAATATAAATTTAAATGAAGAGAAACTCAAAGTAGTTATACTAAAATCAGGAACAAGATAAGGGCATCCTCTCTCACAATACTTACTCAATATAGTACATGAAGTCTTTGGAAGTTTAAAAAGGCAACTGAAGGAGATCAAGTGGATTCAAACAGGAATGGAAGAAAGATATCCTTATATTCAGATTATATTATTTTATACACTAAAATTCCTAGAGTTTAACAAAAAAGTTATATAGCATATAAACACTCCCAGAAAGTCATAGGATATAAAATTAACTCACAAAATATTAGTAATCTTCTTAAATGCAAATGTTGAGCATAGTAAGAAAGAAGAGAGGAAAACAAGGTTCAGAGAGTAATATTTTGGAGTAAATCTAACCAAACAAGTGAAAGACTTGTAAAATAAATTGAAGCAGACATCAGAAGATAGAAAAAAATTTAGATTTTTGTATGAGTAAAATTAATATTGAGAAATACGACCATCTTACCAAAAGCAAAGTACAGATTCAGTGCAATCCTGAACAAAATTTCAAATTATTCACAGAAATTAAAAATAAAAATAATCTTCAACTTCATATGGAAACAAAAATCAGGACACTTAAAGTAATCTTGAATAATAAAAAACTGATGAAGTAGAACTATCACAGATTTCATATTGTAATATTTATGTTGTATATTTCAGTTCATGATCAACACTATACTTATTAATGTTATTAGGACAGTCTATGGACAATTTTAAGAATGGTACATGATGTAGAATAAAATTCTTTATTGTTGATGTTTCTCTTGTTCTCAAGTTCATGTGTGAAATGTTCATCCTCAATAAATGATAATGAGAGGTAGAACCTCCAAAGTGACCAACTGATTAATTTGAGTCTGAGAATTCTCACCTGAAAACATATAAGAAATATTGATTTTTAAAATTACACCAAAGATCTATTAAATGTTATAGGCTTTCACTATCAGTTATCAGTCTGTGAAAAATTTCACTTGGACTTCCAGCCTTCAACAGCATGAACATTCTGTCATTCGTAAGACATCTGTTCCATGATGTATTGTTATGACAATGTTAATGGACTAAGTCAACACTTAGTTTCAGTTCATTTCAGCTCCATTTCAGTTCAATTTAATATGGAGTTTTGCTGTGGTGTAGCATAGAAAACAATTTCACCCCTTAGGTCTTAGAGTTAGCTTGTGTACAATCAATACCACAGCAGTATCTCTCAGAAGAACTGAATTGAGAACATGGAAGCCATACTAGGCATCACCTGATTTCTGTCAAATCTACAGCAAAAGGAAGATGAGAATGCTTGTCATCCTCTTCACCCTGATCAATGTAACCATTTCACATATTCTAATTGTAAATTCACAAGTTTTATCTTTATGAACATACAGTCAAAGGATATATTCATCTTTTAAGGTGTCTTTATGTTGGTGAAATGAATTAATTTTACTCTGATAAATTGCTTAAGACAACTTTCTCTATCACTTATTAGATCTGAAAATGAGAAACAAAATTTAAAAGTCAGTGCTTAATTGTTTCTTGGAATGCAAATCTGAGGATGAAGAATCATATTGAAGTTTACATTTCATAGATATTTATGAACATCAAAGTTCCTCACCTTATATATGGATCAAACGAATATTAACAGAGTGTAATTAGCCTAATGTTCATTGTATTGTACATTCAATCTTGATTACACTCACCCAAAATGTAGAAATAGGAATAAGGATGAAATCTAAGATTTCATTTAGCATGTGTACTTTGATAATTTGAAGAAATTTCTTCAATTCTTTATCTTTACATCTGTCATTTTTAAAGCAAACTTTTTTTCTGCTATGGTGTTTTACATGGTTTATTTTTTGAATTTTTTACTTATTAATTAAAATTTTCCACCTCCCCCATCCTCCCATTTCCCTCCAAATCCCCCCTCTCCATTTCCCCCTCGCTCTCCAGTCTTAAGAGAAGTCAGGGTGCCCTGCCCTGTGGAAAGTCCAAGGCCCTCCCCGCTTCATCCAGGTCTAGGAAGGTGTGCATCCAAACAGATTAGGCTCCAAAAAAGCCAGTACATGCAGTAGAATCCAAATCCGGTAACATTATCATTGGCTTCTCAGCCCACATTCAGAGAGTCCGATGTGATCACATGCTCGTTCAGTCCCAGTTCAGCTGGCCTTGGTGAGCTCCCATTAGATCAGTCCCACTGTCTCTGTGGGTGGACTCACCGCTCTTGGTCCTGACTTTCTTGCTCTTGTTCTCCCTCCTGCTCTTGATCTGGGCCTTGGGAGCTCAGTCCAGTGCTCCAATGTGGGTCTCTGTGTCTATCTCCGTCCATTGCCAGATGAAAGTTCTTTATCAATGGCTTCTCAATTAGCCCCCCATTTCAGCCACATTAAGAGAGTCCGGTTTGGTTCTACGCTCATTCAGTCCCGGTCCAGTTGGATTTGGTGAACTCCCATTAGAACAGGCACACTGTCTCAGTGGGTGGACCAATCCCTCACGGTCCAAACCTCCTTTCTTATCTTCTCCCTCCTTCTGCTCTTCAATTGGATCTTGGAAGCTCAGTTTGTTGCTCTGATGAGGGACCTTTTCTCTATCTCCATCCTTTGCCGGATGAAGATTCTATGGTGATATTCGAGATAATCATCAGTGTGTTAGTGGGGCAAGGCCAATTCAGGCACCCTCTACTATGCTGCCCAAGGACCTAGCTGGGAACATCCCCGTGGACACCAGGGATCCGCTCTAGAGCCAAGGCTCATGCCAACCCTAAAATGATTCCCTTAATGTAGATAACTTCTTCCCTGCTCTTATATCCACCCTTCCTTCATCTCCACCCTCCCACTCCCCCAAGCTCTCTCCAGTCTTTCCCTTCTCCCTTCTCTCTCCCCCTCTCTTCTTCCCCCAAGCTCACCCTCACCCCTACATCCACCACCATGCTCCCAACTTTTGCCTGCTGATCTTGTCTGCTTCCAATTTCCGGAGGATCTATTTATGTTTTTATTTGGGTTCACCTTGTTATTTGGCTTCTCTAGGCTTAATGTCGTTTGTTTATGGCTAGAATCCACTAATGAGTGAGTACATACCATATTCATCTTTTTGGGTCTGGGTTATCTCACTCAGGATAGTGTTTTCTACTTCCATGAATTTGCATGCAAAATTCAAAATGTCATTATTTTTTTACCACTGAGTAGTTCTCTAATGTGTATATATTCCACACTTTCTTTATCCATTCTTCCATTGAGGGGCATCTAGGTTGTTTCCAGAATCTGGCAATTACAAATAATGCTGTTATGAACATAGTTGAACAAAGGGTTTTGTAGTATGATTGGGCATCTCTTGGGTATATTCCCAAGAGTGATATTGCTGGATCCTGAGATAGATTGATTCCCAATTTCCTGAGAAACCACCACACTGATTTCCAAAGTGGTTGCCCAAATTTGCATTCCCAGCAGCAGTGGAAGAGTGTTCCTGTTACTCCACATCCTCTCCAACATAGGCTATCATTGGTGTTTTTGATTTTAGGCATTCTGACAGGTGTAAGATGGTATCTCAAGTTGTGTTGATTTGCATTTCCCTGATGGCTAAGGAGGTTGAACATGACCTTAAGTGTCTTTTGGCCATTTGAACTTCATCTGCTGAGAATTCTCTTTTCAGTTCAGTTCCCCAATTTTAATTGGGTTAATTAGAATTTTCATGTCTAGTTTCTTGAGTTCCATATATATTTTTGAGATCAGACCTTTGTCTGTTGCGGGGTTGGTGAAGATCTTCTCCCATTCAGTAGGATGCCTTTTTGTCTTAATAAAAGTGTCCTTTGCTTTACAGAAACTTCTCATCAGGAGGTCCCATTTATTCACTGTTGTTGTCTGTGCTGCTGGGGTTATACGTAGGAAGTGGTCTCCTGCGCTCAAGTGTTGCAGTCTACTTCCCACTTTCTCTTCTATTAGGTTCAACGTGGTTGAAATTATATTGAGGTCTTTAATCAATTTGGACTTGAGTTTTTCTCATGGTGATAGATACAGATCTATTTTCATTTTTCTACAGGTTGACATCCAGTTATGCCAGCACCATTTGTTGAAGATGATTTATTTCTTTCATTGTATAATTTTAGCTCCCTTGTCAAAAATCAGGTGTTCATAGGTTTGTTGATTAATATCCGGGTCTTCAATTTAATTCCATTGGTCAATGTCTCTGTTTTTATGCCAATATCAAGCTGTTTTCATTACTGTAGCTCTGTAATAGTGTTTGAAGTCAGGGATAGTAATGCCTCCAGAGGTTCCTTTATTGTATAGGATTGTTTTGGCTATCCTGAGTTTTTTGTTTTTTTCATATAAAGTTGATTATTGTTCTCTCAAGGTCTGTGAAGAATTTTGTTGGAATTTTGATGGAGATTGCATTGAATCTATATATTGGTTCTGACAGAATTGCCATTTTTACTATGTTGATCTTCCCAATCCAAGATCATGGGAGATTCTTCCATTATTTGATGTCCTCTTCAATTTCTTTCTTCAAAGACTTAAAGTTCTTGTCAAATAGATCTTTTATTTCCTTGGTTACTGTAACCCCAATATACTTTATGCTATTTGTGGTTGTCGTGAAAGGTGATGTTTCTCTGATTTCCCTCTTTGTATCTTTGTTCTTTGTGTATAGGAGGGCAACTGAGTTTTTGGAGTTGATCTTGTATCCTGCCACAGTACTAAAGGTGTTTATCAACTGTAGGAGTTCTTTGGTAGAGTTTTTGGGGTCGCTTATGTACACTATCATATCATCTGCAAATAATGAAAGTTTGACTTCTTTATTTCCAATTCGAATCCCCTTGATCCCCTTATGTTGTCTTATTGCTATTGCTAGAACTTTAAGCACTATATTGAAGAGATATGGTGAGAGTGGACAGCCTTGTCTTGTTCCTGATTTTAGTGGAATGGCTTTGAGTTTCTCTCCATTTAATTTGATGTTACATATTGGTTTGCTGTATATTGCTTTTATTATATTTAGATATGATCCTTGTATCCCTACCCTTTCCAAGACCATTATCATAAAGTGGTGTTGAATTTTGTCAAATGCTTTTTCAGCATTTAATGAAACGATCATATGGGTTTTTTTTCTTTCACTTTATTTATATGATGGATTATATTGATAGATTTGTGTATGTTGAACCAGCCTTTCATCTCTGGGATGAAGCCTACTTGATCATAGTGGATTATTTTTTTATGTGTTCTTGGATTTGGTTTGCCAGTATTTTATTGAGAATTTTTGCATCGATGTTCAACAACAGTTTCTATGTTGATTTCAGCCCTCTGTTTGATTATTTCCAGTCTTCTACTTCTCCTGGATGAGTCTGCTTCTTTTTTTTCTCTGGAGCTTTCAGCTGTGCTGTTAAGTCTCTAATGTGAGCTTTCCCCGCTTTTTTAATGTGGGCACTTAGAGCTATGAACTTTCCTCTTAGCACTGCTTTCATAGTGTACCATAGGTTTGGGTATGTTGTGTCTTTATTTTCATTGAATTCAAGGAAGACTTTAATTTCCTTCTTTATTTCTTCCCTGACCCAGGGTGTTTCAGTAGTTCACTGTTCAGTATCCATGTGTTTGTAGACTTTTGGGGGTAGAATTATTGTTAATTTCTAACTTTATTCCATGGTGATCTGATAAGACACAGGTGGTTACTAATTTTTTTTTGAACCTGTGGAAGTTTGCTTTGTTTCTGAGTATGTGATCAATTTTTGAGAAGGTTCCATGAGATGAAGGTATATTCTTTTTTATTTGAGTGGAATATTCTATCGATGTCTGTTAAGTGCTTTTGACTCATTACCTCCCTTAGTTCTCTTATTTCTCTGTTAGGTTTCTGTCTGGTTGACCTGTCCATTGGTGAGAGAGGTGTGTTGAAGTCTCCTACTATTAGTGTGTGGGGTTTGATCTGTGTAAAGCAAACTTTTTAAAAAAAAAATTGAAAACAACGTTTTCTTTCATACAGTATATACCAATGACACTTTCTCCTTACTTCACTAACCTAGCTGAACCCCCTTAATTTTCCTCTTCCCCAGATTCACTCCCCCTCTGTTTCCTCTTCAGAAAAGATCAGACCTTCAAGAGACCACTGACAAACAGTACAAAAATACAGTACAACTAAACAAAAGAACCCAATTGGCAAGAAAACCCAATAAAAGTAAAGGAGTTTCAAGAGCAGGAAAAAGTCATAGACATATCAACTCACACAGTTAGTCATCCTACAGGAATAACAGCCATAACATAGAGAGGACATAACATAACATGCAGAGGACCTGGTGCAGACCCATGTAGACCCCATGTTTGACACTTCATTCTCTTGTGAGTCCATGTGAGTCCTGCTTTCCTGGTGTCCTCTATTTCTGCTTACTCCCCAAATCTTTTGTCCTTCTTCTTTGGGGTTCCAGTTCTCCCTGGAGAGGAACTGATGAAATCTGTCCACATACTCTCTGGCTATGTGTTTCTGCATCTGCTCCCATCTGCTGCTGGAGAAAGCTTTTCCAATGATGATTGGACAAGGTACAAATCTCTGAGTATAACAGACTTTTATTGAGACCATTTCATTGATTTCTTTTGCCAGTAAGTTTGGTTCTACCACATGTCTTTAGGCTTTCCAGTCTCTGGTTCCTGGTCATTGAGGGAATGCAGGGCATGGGTACCTTCTTGGAACATAGGCCTCAAGTTAGAACAAATATTGATAGTTCACTCTCAGATCTTTTGAAAGCTATATCACAGTTTTTTTTCAAAATGCAAAATGAACAATGTTTTATATTTTTATAATAAAAATGATGCATCTTCAATGTAATTCGTTGGCAAAGATAGACATGTAATCAGAAAGAAATAGAAGGGTCCCTGTTGATAGAGGTTTATGTCTTATCAGGTCCCACAGTTGTTTAGTCCCAAATAAACACACAGAGGCCTAAATTAGTTATAAACTGATTGGCCAGTTAGCTCAGGCTTCTTATTAAGTCTTACATCTTAAATTAGCCCATAATTCTTGTCTGTGTGTTGGGACAAAATTATCTCAGAGCCTGTACCTGAAGGCCAACAAGACAGAATACAGCCTGGCTCAAGTTTGAGTGAGTGTGAGACAGCAGAAATTAGGAAGAGGTCCCACCAGCCAGAGGGTGTTTTTGGCTGCCTCTCATAGGATGGAGAGACCACCACAGCACACCATGTCACTGAAGCTATATAAGCTGACGCTCACAGTAATAAACTGAGTTCCTGCTTAACTTGACTCCCTATTGCATCTGATTGTTTTGCATCATGGAGCTGCAAAATGAGCAGATAGTGCATTCACCTTTCCCTGGATATTAAGGAGGCTCAAGAAGCCAGCATCGTGTTAGCCATGTGGCTTGCTACCTTTTATCAATGTGGCATTCTCATCTTACTTCCTCTGCATCTGGGTGATAGCTGCAGACTGAGACTTCCCTGTTCCCCAAATTTTCCTGTTCTCATTGCCCTGCCTCTACTTCCTGCTTGGTCACCTTGCCTGTACTTCCTGCCTGGTTACTGGTTAATCAGCATTTTATTAAAAACTATGCAAGTGTCAGAGTACGAGACCATTGCCCACAGCAAGTCCCAAATATAAAGATCTTATTTTTGAAGGAACAGAATTTTGAAGTTTACTTCAGTACCCTCAGTTTTGGCCTTTTTTCCCCTCTGCCTTTATAGAAGATTCATTTGTCTTCATGTGTCAGTTTTTATACACTACTGTGCCTTATGAAGTTCTTTGATACACTTAATGCAATTAAATTTTACACATTCATTACCTAGTGTACAGTAAACATCCATTCACTTTCAAACTAAAACAAGTTTAGTGACTTCTACGTCAGGTGAAATATTATTTTACAAATATGTCATTCTATACTTAAATTAAAAACACCAGTTTATTTTTATAAATATCTAGAAAAATGTATCTGATCTTGATTCCAAACTGTTTGAACCATTGATTTATATTTTTTGGAAATGAATTATAGATAATTATATTATCTTTCTAAAATGACTGATTTCTCATAGGCTGAAGAAACAATTCATACTTATAAACCAACTATATTTTTGGATTTAAGATCTTGTCCTAGAGATTCCTATCCAGAAGTTGCTTGGAAAAAAATGGCTTATATTAGCTTGCAGGTTCTCCTCAATCATCAAGGGAAGCCAAAGTAGGAGGCAGGAAACTCAAAGCAAGACCTTTCATGGAAGGCATTGAGGAATGATGCTTACTACACTGCTCCCTATAGTTTGCTCAACTTGTTTTCTTTTATACAAGACCATATGCCACTGTATGCCACTATGGGTAGCACTACCCACAGTGGGCTGGGCCCTACAACACTTATCGTTAATCAAAAATTCCCCAAAAAGCATGTCCACAGGCCAATCCAACCTACTTTATGTCCAGTTGATACAAACTAATGAGGACAACTGACCGCCTTTGACAGTTGACATATAAATAACTCATATTTTTGCGTATGAAATCATAACACTTCTCTTTTTGGTTTTTCAAGACAGGGTTTCTCTATAGCTTTGGGACTTGTCCTGGAACTAGCTCTTGTAGACCAGGCTAGTCTCAAACTCACAGAGATCTGCCTGCCTCAGTTTCTTGCATGCTGGGATTAAAGGCATGCGCCACCACCACCCGGCTATCATAACTCTTCCTATTCAATCCTAAGATCTCATGCTACTATAATAATATTAAATACTGTCCATCTTTAAAAGTCTTATGGCCTTTAAAAATATAAATACCTAAAAGTCCAATCTTTTTTAAAATACATGGTCTCTTAACTGTGTTCACCAATAAAAATCAAATTTATGTAGTTTCTAATTTCAAGAAGGATTAATTATTCATGGGGTTGAAACCTTTGCTTTACTGGGATAATGGGATAATGGGCCTAAAGGATCAACTGTGATTCTTAAGTGATCAGAATTTTTTATGAGTGAAATTTTCTGAAACGTAGTTACTCATGGTCAGCATACAGAATCTATGATCCAGAGAAGATTGATATTGTGTCTCAAGTTGGCAGGTGAACTCTTCCATCCACCCTATAAACAGTTTGTCTTATAGGCTCAAGTTGATTTTGCTCCATGTCCTTTTATGTATTTAATGGACCTCCCACAGTCCTGCAATTTTAAATATGCTGGCATATCTACCCAAACTGAAGTTGTACTATTGCCAGTGTGCTCTTGGCCTCTATTCAAGGGCCTCAAGCGGGATAGAGGAATGCAATACAAAGCTCTTTCCATGTGCTCTTCAGTCTTTTGGCTTCTGTGGCCCAGTTGCATCACTGCAGTTAGCAAGCCAGGCCACATATTGCTGTGATTCCTAGGTATCAGAGCTATGTGTAGAACTAAATGATTGTCATTTGCCTTTGATAGCTGGCATTGTACCTTCTCAAACTACGAGAGCTATTTTTTAGTGAGAGGCTTTCATGTTAGTGCCTTCCAGATTCCCTGAAATTCTCTGTATGAAGTACAGGCATTTAACAATAGGTTCTTAAATTTAAGTTCTGGGGTACAAACTAGGTTAAAGGCAATAGCTAATATTTTTGTGAAGTTCTTTGGGGTCACCAGACCAAGAGCTCAATGGGAAATTCTTCCTGGAACTGGAGATTTTGTTAGGTGGGCTGTGACTTTCAAAGACAGAGATATCCCGTTTAGTAAAATATGTGCATACTTAAAAGATATATAGATTTAACTTATCTATAGTTAGTTTACGTGCACAGATAATGCTGCTTCTTAATCAGTTTATTCAGGTTAGTGGCATTTCCCTCTTTTTTCACACCCTCTGTGTTACCCAGGCCTTCTCTTGTTCCAGTTAAAGCACATGCCACTGTCTCAACGTTTCTTTCTCTGTTGTATCTGTGTCTTACTATTCCTTTCTGTGGAGTGCCCTCCCTCCTCTGTTTCTGTGATCCTTTTCCATTTTCCTGCCTTCTGACGAAAGATATATAAAGACTGAGATCTATTATCCAGAAATAAAAGAATAGATGTGTCAGTTGCCTATATTTATGGGTTTGAATTACCTCACTTGGTATACTATTTCCTAGTTCCATCTGTCTACATGAAAATTTAATCTTTCTATTTTTTACTTACAGATGAATAGAATAACACTGTAAAAGCACTACACTTTCATTAGTTGAAATGCATTCAGTTTTTCCCAATTTCCAGCTATTGTGATTAAAGTCAGAATGCACAAGACAAATAAGTATCTCTAGAGTAGTGCCTTAAGTCTTTTTGCATGGTGCAGAAATTATAAATTCAATGAGATCTCAATCAAAGTCCCATGACATTTTTCTCAGAAGTAGATGAAACCCCCTAAAATTCGTATGGAAACATAAAAAACCAAGGATATACAAAGCTATATGAACAAAAATTGCAATGCTAGAGACACTAAAACACTAATTATTGAGCTATATTGCAGAACTATATTTACAAAACCAGTCATGTACTGCCAATATAAAAATTACCAAGCATGTAGATCAATAAAAGGGGATAATGTCAATGAGTGCATATAGTTAGCCACCTCATATCTGACAAAAAGTTTTAAAACACACACACAATGGGATAATAAGCATCTTCAATAAGTGCTGCTTGGAAAATGGAAAATGCATTGCTCTGTATCTTCCACATGCAGAGCAATAAATTTAGAGCTGTGTCTATTATTGCCCACAAAAATCAGTTTCCAATTGATCAAAGACACCAACCTGAAACCTGAAATAATCAAACACCTGAAATAAAATATATGCAGTTCCCTGTAAAGTATATGTGAAGCCTATATTTATATTTAAAAGCCTTTTAAATGTGGTTACCTTTGCTCAGGAATTATAACCAAATAATCGACAATTGTGACCTCATAAAACTAAAATCTTCTGTCCCATAAAGAAAACAATCAAGTGAAGAAGGTCACAGAGGGAAGATTTGGCTGAGTATACATCTAATACAAGATTAGTTGTAACATGAGGGCCGGCTTGTTGGGGTATCTGTCCCGCCCAGTACCCCACAGCAGGCAGGACCCAAAGAAAATCACACACAGGACTCCATAAGGTTATAAACTGATTGGCCCATTAGGTCAGGCTTCTTGTTAACTCTTATAACTTATGTTACCCCATTATCCTTATCTATGTTAGCCACATGGGCTCAGTACCTTTCTCAGTGTGACAGCTCACATGTTGCCTCTTCGGAGGTCTGCGCAGGAATGGCTGAGGAACCTTTCTCCTCCCTAGCCTTATCCTAGTCTCATTACTCCGCCTTTACTTCCTGTCTGGTTGACCCGCCTATACTTCCTGCCTGGCCAATCGGCGTTTTATTAAAATACATGATTGACAGAATATAGATAATTCTCCCGCACCAATTAGTATTAGGAATGCATCAAGAAATCAAAATACAAAAGCCAGAAAAACAAAGGACCCAACTAAAAAGTGGGCTATGGACCTGAGCAAAGAAGAAGAAAAATAGCCAAAAGACTTCTTAAAAATTCAAAAAAAAAATAGGCCAAATCTGAGACTGGAGAAGAGAGTTGAATAGCAAGTCCCACCATTCACCAAGGAGTTTTAAGCACTTGATAGCTACTAGGAAAAGAGGAGTCAGTTTTCTCTAAAACGTTAGCCCTTGGCATGTTGTCTATGCTTCACCACACATTCACTTTCATCAAAAGTTGAACTTGATCATTTTCTTCCTCCTTTTGCTCCTCGTTTGGATCTTGGGGGGCTCAGTTCGGTGCTCCAACGCGGGCCTCCATCTGTATCGTCATCCAACGCCAGATGAGGGATCTATGGTGATAAGCAAAATATTCATCAGTATGGTCACGGGCCAAGGCCGGTTCAGGCACCCCCTCCTCTGTCCAGAGAACAATCTGGGGATCTCTCCTTGGACCTGGGATCCCATATATAATCAAGTTTCCTGTAAACTCTAATATGACTCCCTTAGTTGAAATATATTCTTCCCTGATCCCACATTCATCCTTCCTCCCTTCCCCCCATCCCGGTCAACCGAGCTTTCTCCATTCCTCCCCTACTCCCTTCTCTCTAACCCTCTCCCCTTCCATCAACCCTCCCACCCCCCCCCATGCACCCAAGGTTACCTGGGACTCTTGACTATTTCCTACCTCCTGGCGGATAGGTAAATAATCTTCATCAGGTTCGTCTTCTTATTTAGCTTCTCTAGGATCACGAATAATAGGCTCAAAGACCTTTAATTATGGTTAGAATCCGAGGGATACTATCACCCACTGATACAAGGGGTCGGATCTAATAAGAGTTTACCAAGGCCAGATGGACCGTGACTGAACGAGCATGTGATCCAACCAGATTCTCTGAATGTGGCCAGATTTTCTGAATGTGGCTGGCCTGCAGTCTTTCCGAGAAGCCATTGACAATGACACTGGGACTGGTTTCCTCTGCATATACTGGATTTTTGGGATCCAGTCTGTTTGGATGCTCACCTTCCTGGACCTGGAGTGAGGGGGGAGGAACTTGGACTTCCCACAGGGCAGGAGACCCTGACTTCCCTTGGGGACAAAGAGGGAGGAGGAGAGGGAGGGGGGAGTGGGAGGGCGTTGGGAGGAGTGGCGTAAATGGAAACTTTTTATAATTTAATAAAATTACTAAAAAAAAAATAAAAAATAAAAAAAAAGTTGAACTTGATGAATATTTAAGCAGAAACAAAGTTGGATGGAGAGGAACAAATGGTGGTGTATCTGGAAGGATTTGGGTTAGCGGAGGTGAAATAAAAGCAATACAAGTTGTATAAAATTCTCAAAAAATTGTGTGCGTGTGTATGTGTTTGTGTGTCTAATGTATGCATGTAATTATAATGATGTTCCACATCCTCACCAATTAGGAAAATGCTAATTAAAACTGCTCAGAGATTTCACTCTATTTCAGTTTGAATGGCTAATATCAATAAAATACACACACACACAAAAAAAGAAAAGTGCTTTTGAGGGTGTGGGACAAGAGAAGCCTTCACTCACCCGTGGTACAAGTATAGACTGCTACAGTGATCTAGAAATCACTGTAGAGAGTTTCAAAAAGCTAAAGGATCTAGTATGTGATATTTTTTCTCAATTACCTTAGAGTCATTTTGCTTAATGCAATAGAGAATAAACAGAATTAATAAGGCATGTAAAGGTGAAGATCTATTCCATTATTGTCATCATACATAAAGAAGAAAGATTTTTAAATGCACTAAAAATTTTTGAAATTATAATACAATCATATAATTTCATGTTTTCCTTTATCCCAAATCCTACTGATTCCTGGATTTCTTTTTCTTTTTTTAACACATACTCTTAAACATGTATATGCACGCATGCACGAGCATGCACACGCATGCACACACACACACACACTCCCACACACACTTTATAACTACATTAATACAGACTGCTCAGTCTGTATATTGTTATTAAATATTTTCAGAGTTGACCATTTGGTAATAGATAATCGTTTGCTGTGTTCTTCTCTGGAGAAGATCATTTCCTATCCTCCTAACAGTCGGTTTTTATCTGCAGATCTTTGTGTACGAGTGTGGCCTCATAAGTTTTTCTACATACATGTTAGCATGTCTATTAGTGTAGTCATCGTTCAGGTCATATTTATGGTGGTATAGTGTTAACATAAGATTTTATGGGTATAGTGTCTGATATTTCAGAAAAGAGGAGATTGTAAAGCTTATGTCTCCTAAGGACGTAGTGTTGTAGATAAATTTAAAATACCCAGAGCCAATGTAATAAAATAGTATGAAATGTATTCCAATCTCTTAAATAATGGATAAAGGCTAGTTTTTCTCTTCTTTTAGCAGTCTATACAGTTTAGTTTTCCTTCTTTTCTTATACTCTTCTTTTACAAGTATTTGGCAAAAGGTAAGCAGGTACACACTGAGTAGAAGACAATGTGGTTAGAGACTTCCCTTTTCAACAAACTCCCCTTTGTATTTCCATGGTTAAACCAAGGGTATGCGTGATTGTGAGGATTATGTAGAACGTTTGAAAGGATATGAATGAATTTGATCAAATACTCATTATAAACCTTTGTGAAATTTTCAAAATACTTTAATATTTCAGAAAAAATATCTACTAGCATGTGTATCTATTATAATACTATAATAGATATAGTATTCTCATATGAATTATCTCATTGTGTCTCCAACCAAGCTCAAGTCCAGAAGCCTAAAGTGGAGTTCCAAAAAAGATATGTCTCTAAGAAGAGATGCTAGCAACATCCTTTCAGCAGTGAGATGCTGTGATCAGAAAGGAAACACCTGCACATGAAAGCACCACAGAGCCAGTTACAGTGCAGACCACTCCTCGTACTTAATGAATAATCTGTTCCTGTCCTTTTCTTATTTAAAGGTCATAGGTTTATTAATATGAACAGGAAAATTAGCCAAAGTAGAACAGTAAGCAGACTATATAGCAAGGCAAACCATTTTTTAATTATAAAAACTTATCCCAAATGAATGCTAGTTTATTTTCCTCGTTGAAACGAAGATTCATGGAGACTTTTTCTTGTTAGTCTTTGTTCTCTATGAAATATGATAGTAGTTTGATCAGCACTGTGCGTACCAGCAAGAAATTATATTTTGTCGTATATCATGTGCTACTGTTTCATATTACTCAGACTTCTGACTTTAATGAAATTTCTAGAGGACCTAGTTTATTATTATCTATTATGATCCCCCAAACACTTGTAACTATGGAACTACACCAGTTATAGTAAATATTACAATGACTGATTGGAATCTTGAATTAAATGGAAGTGAATATATGCATATGCAATAAAATATATGACACATTATGTAATTGAAGCATCTTCAGATACATAATCACATGTCTAGGTTTTCTTAATTATCATAGGAGCTATGATTTTTATGCTGATTTATTTTTCTCTGTGCTTAAAGTCATTTACTAGTAGCAAATTAGGTGCTTAGCAAGCCAGAGAATGTCTATTACAGCTAATGAGCTACCTCATTGAATCAGGGCGGGGGAGGGGGGCAGGTTGCCTATGATTGAAGCTATAAAACTGCATCTCCTATGAATTTCTGAGGCCTAAACTTTGCTTAGGATTGTCTGAAAAGTGCCTATCAAGGTTAAATAAAGCTAAGCTCAATGCACGTCTTCCTTGTAAACATACACTCTCTTGTCCATTGAAGCCATTGGCTGTCCACTAAACCACTGAGTCATCTTCAAAATCTTAATTCCACCAACAGCATCTCAAGTTTGGGCAAGGATACACATTGACTATACTTTCCATATATAGTCAGAGCTAAGTTTATGATGAATGAATGCATTATTTTGACTTAATTCACTAGTATGTGTTAAACTGTGGGGAAAAATGAAAAGTTAAGATACCTGGTTCAAAAGTAATCCAAGATTTTTTATTTTACATATTGAAAGTGAATTTCAATCAATTATGAACTCCAAATGCCCTCAGTCTCTGAAGAGTAATATGTTATTATTCTAAGCTAGAAAAGCTTTGAGAGCAAATAAATTAACAAGTTAGATTTATTTCAAACACTGGATATTTCCTGTCAGTGTATAGAGGATTTTTTGGGCTGCACTAAGAGGGCAGGCATACACAAAGTGGACGAGATCCTTCATTCCTGATTATAAAATAAATACTATTTATGGTTTTAATGTAATAATCTGAAACAAAAAAGCCCTTTGCAGGTAACTATAAGCTTCTCAAACAGAAAAACTTCAAAATGAATATGAAAAATCCCAAGAACAGTTCTCTATACATTGAAAACTATGTTTTCTATGAAAACGGTGTTTTCATTTGCCTAAATAAATGGAGCCTACATAGTAGAAGGATGATTAATCCAAGTGCAATCTAGCCCTTTTAGTCATGTTACTGGGTAATCATCTGCTGAGTCTTATAAACTTGCACAAACATGACACTGACTTTCAAGGGCCTCGGTCTCCATTTCAGAGCATTGACTGTATCTTGTCTTGCCTTTCTCTACGATTATAAGAACCCATGGTAGTCAAGAGATGATTGAATATATTTAACGTTGATTTATTTTATCTTTTTTTGTTTTTTTCTCCTTATTTATTTATTTAAAGAATTTCCACTTCCTCCCCTCCTCCCAATACGCTCCCGCTCCCCGCACTCCCTCTCCTCCTCCCTCACCATTCCCAAGAGCAGTTGGGGTTTCCTGCCCTGTGGGAAATCCAAGTTCCTCCCCCCTCCCTCCAGGTCCAGGACCCAGCAATTCCGCTCTTGGGAATATACCCAAGAGATGCCCTATCACACTACAAAAGTATTTGTTCAACTATGTTCATAGCTGCACTATTTGTAATAGCCAGAACATGGAAACAATCTAGGTTCCCACTCAATAGAAGATTGGTTAAAAAAGGTGTGGAACATATACACACTAGAGTTTTACTCAGCGGTATTTTATCTTTTTTGAACATGTCACTGTGTCTCTTTTCTCACTTCATTAACATCTCAGATACCCATTTGGAATTGCTTAATTAAAAAAAGTCGCTTCATAATGAAATAATTGAACTAGTACTTTGCTTTTATGCTCAGTTGCCTGCATATACATTATGCAATGCGTAATCAAATTGATCTTATTTTGAAGTCCATATCATTGTCGTTAATTCAGTTAACTTACCTTCTTCAAACACTTTACTCCTATACATTCAGTTTGTTCCTCTGTACAGTTAACTTTGTGAGTCATTCTTCACCGGACATTTATTGGTGGAATATTTTCTGTATATCTTCAAATCATCATTGAAAGTTTTACTGAATTTTTTTTCTTTCTTAATGAAACAGTTTCCTTAACCAAAACAGGATTCAACTTGGATGCATACATTCCTATAACAAATATAGAATACTGTGAGATATTTATACCAGAAGAGCATACAGAATTTATACAGAATTCAGTGATGCTGTATAGCTTGGGAACAACTAGGAAATGAAGATTCTGAGAACTGTAGTGTTCCAGTGACACTTATAACATTTTGCATATTTAATGCTAGCTTTCTGTAATTATTTAAGGTTCGTGAAAAAATAAAAACTAAGGTTATTAGAAAACCATTACCTGGACATCTATTCCTTGATTAATATGAAAAGAATTAAAATCCCTGTCCATTGTCACCCATAGCCAACACTATTAATGACTGAACTGAAAAGGAAGTCGCACCTTGAAGATGCTGTTGCCATTTTCCCAGCAACTGATTTCTTGAGAATTTTAAAACAAACCAAAGTCTTATGGCCATCATGGGGCAAATACTTTGAGTAGAGATTCTAAAATATATTCAAACGTTTAAATAATGATTTATTATAATTAGTCTCAGTTAGAAACGGGCCATTCTGAAATGCATGCCCCATTAATTTGGGTTTTCACTGTTTAGCACCCATTAATCATGCGTTAATCTGGAGCAAGTGATCCTATATATTATAATCATATTATTTAAAATGTTAAAATTCTGACCCAAAACATAAATCAAACAAGACTCTCTCTGTACATCCCACATAGAAAATATAATTTTGCAGACTCTTTTTAAGGATGCACAGGAATATTTTAATTGCTACTTGACATATCAGTGGCTTTCGTTCTGTGCCTTTTGGCCTCTGTCACATTTTGTCTCATTTTCTCTGTCCTTACATATTAATCATGTTTGTATATTTTTTCCCCAATGGCTTCTTCAAACAAGATCTCATGCTATAGCCCAAGCAAGACTAGAAGTAACTATGAAGCCTGGGCTGACCCAAGACACATAAAATTCCTTTTGAATTAATCCTACTCAGTGTTGAGATTATAGGCATTCATAGGATTATTATTATTATTATTATTATTATTATTATTATTATTTATTAGTTATATTATTGAACATTAAAGTAGTAAACATAATGTTTAATATGCAAACTACTGTATTTAGTAAAAAATGAATATTTGTATACAACACCATAAGAGACACAGAAGTTTAACTGTTGTAACAGCCTTGTGAAAGGCAAGGAATAGAAATACCACTAAGATTCCTACTTTATTAAAAACTGTAAATCAAGAATATATATATATATATATATATATATAATTAAATCACTCTCTAAAAATTGATACATGTTTCTTTTATAAAGTAATAATGACATACATTCTTTTAAAAAGCATGAGATACATTAATCCTCACATTTACCCTCATTTAGTAAAATGTAATCTCACATACAACTTTGCCATTTCATTTTTGCTGAATTTTAAAAGCATTTGCCATAGCTTTGAAAGACATACGGGGGGAAATCTATATGCATGCTAAGGCTCATTTCTTAGGCTTCAAGATGCATCAAGTTCAATCAGCAATGAGTGTCAGATGAGAGTCAGATAGCATTTAGTGTGCATGATCACTGGTCTTTTCGTTATCCGCTCCGCAATGAGGATTAATTGGGTTCATGACCCAAACAGAGGAAAAATGCTGATAGTTGTGCCCAATGGACATGTAGCTTTCAGATGTTATCTTTCTTTGCAACAGTGCTGCACTATACATATTAAGAGGAAACTAATAACGGAAGAATGGTCTAAAATGTATAATTAAAACATCAAATGAAGTGTGTTCTTGAATTGGTTTAGTTATTCTGGTGTCATTTCCTGCTAACAGCACAATTTCATTGTGTACAGAGCTAACCACACAAATTTATTTCACATTATAGTTCTGAAAATAAAGCAATCACCAGTATAACAAATTTAATTTTGGGTTTTAAAATATATTTTAATTTATTATGTTTACTTCTTAAGCAGACAACCACATGCTTGTTACATGCGAAGAAAGGAAAATATGCTGCAACTTACAGAATATTTAGAGACAAACCTTAGTTGTATATCATCACAAAAAACAAATATTATGAAGAATTACAAAACTTATCAAAAAAAGCAGAAAGTGCTAAAATAAGAGCAGTAAGATAAGTAATTCACACAGCAAAGATTAGAATTCTGAGATTTCTTTTTAATGAAGGCAAAGCAGAAAACAAGATGGGTTAAAGCCACTCAAACAAAGTGAATGAAAACAGGAACTTTAGGAAAGCAATGGTTCGCATCATGGTATGCCAATTGGACTGTCCTCTCTCTAAATCTCTCTTTAGTAAAACAAAGAAACTGAAATTGACATTTTTGGAAAATGATTCATCTTAAGAGGCATCATTACTTTCAACTCCCTTGAGTGATAAACCACTAAATCATTATACTTCCATTTTGTTTTTCTTTTTCTTTCTCTTTTTTAAAGAATGCTGTATTCTGCC
Organism: Myodes glareolus; assembly: GCF_982192425.1. Lineage (NCBI taxonomy): Eukaryota > Metazoa > Chordata > Mammalia > Rodentia > Cricetidae > Myodes > Myodes glareolus. Next base: position 23,066,348 of record NC_142048.1, on the reverse strand, counting down.
CTTAAAGGATTTTCTTATGTATAATTTATACATAAGAAAGTTATACATAGTTAAGGTTAAAGGTAAAATAAATATAGATTCCTGTAGAGGTGAAGTGCACACTAGAAACTTAGAGTTAGAGGAATAATCTTGGAAAGATTTGATAAATTTAGTATTATAAAAATGTTCACTTAAGAATGACAGGAAATTGAAACAAAGTATATAGAAAATGTACTGTCTTTAAAGGTTCATTTATAAATGTCACCATATCAAGGAAACCTATTTCTAAAGACAGAATTTCAATTCATTTTGGTGTTAGGTGTCAGTGACAAGTGACACAGGTCAACCCTTAGTCAATGACAAAGAGGCAAACTAATGGCAAATATTTATAAATATACTAAACTACTCATAGAAGGTCATATAAACATTAAGTGCTTTTTAACTCAACCCTGAGATGTATAATTGCTTATTACTTATCCTGACCTTAGCTGGAAACTCATCTTTAATAGCAGTCATGGGACCTACATGGTGTCCTTTCCTGGGAACAATTTTTGGAGCCCTTTTGTTCAGCTCATAGCCTACATTGTATAGGCTGCTTATAAGAAATTGAATACAAGTAATTTGCTTTTAAATGTTGTCCTTTCTTATCCTAAAATTCCATATCATTGATACATATTTCATAAAACATTATAAGATGTACATTTTAGCATTTAAATGACTCCTTTCTTTCTGTGGAATAAGTATCTATACAAAAATATCTCAAGGATGTATTAACATACAGTTCTTGTAGATGACAGAGAAGAATGGAACAGTTTGGTTATACAAAAATTAATGAGAATAATAATGTGTTTTAAACTAGTTAAATAATAAAATGGTACAATATATGAAATATCAGTATGAAGAAATTTTATAGTTCATAGATGTGGGGAGATGTTCCTGACTTGTGTTTAAGGTCAGTGCTACATATACTGTTCAACTATTTGAATTTCTTACTTCTCAATAATGTAATATAACAGGTTTCTAAAGTGCTTTGAGTAGTGTAACTATTGGACATGACACAGAAACTGACTTTGCATAGAGGTACTCAAAAATAACTCGTCCATACCCAGGAGAAGTGGGACACCACAAACAGTAAAGACAATACTCCATCCTTTGGTGGTGGGAATGAGAGGGAGATTATACATTGATTTGGATTTTTTTAATAGATTTGATATTTTATTTTCTTGTGGTATTGGTTTTTCTTTAATTTTCATATTGTTTTGGTTTAGGACACAGAGGTAGAGGTAGAGGAGATAAACATAAAATCAGATTGTTAGGGAGATGTGGAGCAGTCTTGAGGAGCTATTGGCAGAAAAACATAATCAAAATAAATTGTACAGAAATTTTTATAAAAAAGTTTCTTTTTCCTCACCACAGTCTTTCTTTCATCCACTTCTCCTTTCCCCCAAGACCCAATCCCCTTCTGCCTCTCCTGAGAAAAGAGCAGGCCTCTCAGGGACATCTGTCTGCAGAGCAAGCTACAATAAGACCAGGCACACACCATCAGTCAAGGCAGGAATGAGCAAGCCAGTTAAAAGAAAAGAGCCCCATATGTAGGCAAAAGAGTCAGAGACAGCACCAAACTACCAAATTAGTAATCTCACAAGGCCATCAACTACTCAGGCATAGAATATACGCAGAGGACCTATGTTATACCCCTATAGGCTTCCTGATCTCTGAAAACCCCATGAACCCTGCTCAATTGATTCTGTGGGTATTGCTCTTCTGGTCCCATTGTTCTTCCTGTCCCTTCTGCTTCCTGCAAACCTTCCTATGCCTCCTCTGGAGGACTCCTCAAGCTCTGCCTAATGTTTGGCTGTGAGACTCTGCGTCTGTTCCCATCAGTTGTGGGGTGAAATCTCTCTAGTCTCTCTGATGATGATTCTGCTCGGCTCTGGTTTCAGAACACTCTGCAGGCACGACAAACTGTAGTCCAAGGCTTTGTGTCTGGGTTGGTGTCCCAGACCCTGCCTGGCTACAGAAGATGGCTGGTTCAGGTCCAGGTCCCCCTTCCCTAGGAGTCTTTGCCAGGTTTATTTTTATAGATTTTATGGAGTATCCATTGCACTAGGTATTCACCTCATCCCCAAAATGCCCCTAATTCCAGTCATTTTTCCAATTGTTTTCTCTTTGCATCCCCCCAACCTGATCCTTCCTGTTTCTAACCCATTTGCCCCAGTTCACCCAAAGAAAGAATTAATTTTAATGCCTAGCACTTCCCTACTAAAGGCAAACAAGTATGATATTCAATATATTAACCTTTAGGCTTTGATGCTACACTTCATGAAAACAATTTCTTATTGATTATAATAATTTTCTCATGACTGAGAAATGATAGAAATAAAATAGCAAAAATGAAATAATTTTTTGAAAGAATATTGTAGCTATTTGAATGTAGAACTTTTTACTTATTTTTGCAAAATAGTTGTGCTTCAATTTCAGATAGGATTTTACTGTGACTACCAGAAGCATATTAATGTTACAAATAAACTGTAAATATTCATTAAAAGGCAAACTCTCTAAAATCTCAACCTCAGACAAGGCTAATCTTTGTTGAGGCTAATTTAGTTAAACTTGCATTAGCTTTCTTCCAGTGGAAGTCACCCATTTGATTCTTCATTCAAAATTCTGTCAAAATGGAAAAACATTTTTAGAAACAAATTCATTCTGGCTTCAGTAGTATGTAATGACAGTTACTAACAAATTCTTACATGACCTTTTTTCTTAAATCGATTTTTCTAATTAGATACTTTTTTAAAAAAAATTCCAGTACAAATTCCCATGTTCTCCCCTCCTCCCACTCCCTCCACATACTTTCCTACCCCACTCCCTCCAATCCTAAGGGAGGGCAAGGCACCTTGCCCTGTGGAAAGTCCAAGGCCCTCCCTATGACATCTAGGCTGAGCCAGGTATATATCCAAAGAGAATAGGATCCCCAAAAGACAGTACCGCAATAGAAACAAGTCCCATTGCCAAGGCAGTGGCCCCTCAGTCTGCCCCAGCCATTACATTCAGAGGGACTAGTTTGGTCCTATGCTTGCTCCTCCCAGTCCCGCTGGAGTTGAGGAGCTCCCATTAGGTCAGGTAAACAGCTTCAGTGGATAAACCCCTCATGGTCTAAGTTCTTGGCTCATATTCTCATTCTTTCTACTCTTCAGCTGGACCTTGGGAGCTCAGTCCAGTGCTCTGATGTGGGACTCTGCCTCTGTTTCCATTTTTGTTGCTGGACGAAGATTCTATGGTGATATGGGATCTCCTGAAACCAAGAACCTTCTGTAAAGTAAAGGGCACAGTCAAGAGACAAAAAGGAAGGCTACTGAATGTGAAAAGATCAACATCAACCCCACATCAGACAAAGGACTGAACATAAGAAATTAGACAGTAAAATTCTGACTAACTCAATTTAAAAAATGGGGTTCTGAACTAAACAATGACAGAAGTGACTTCTGTTTATAGAGGAATTTCAAATGGCCAAAAGATAATTAAGGAAATGATCGACTTCCTTAGCTATCAGGGAAATGCAAATCAAAACAACTCTGAGATACCATCTTACACCTATCAGAATGGCTAAGATCATAAACACTAATAATGACAGTTTATGCTGGCATTTGCTCATCTATGTTCATAGCAGCATTATTTGTAATAGCCAGAACCTAGAAACAACCTAGATGCCCCTCAACTGAAGGATGGATAAAGAAAGTGTGGCACATCTACACATTAGAGTACTACTCAATGGTAAAAAAATAAATAAAAAAAATCTAAATTTTGTATGCAAATGGATGTAATTAGAAAACACTATCCTGAATGAGGTAACCCAGACCCAGAAAGATGAATGTGGTATGGACTCACTCAAAAGTAGATACTAGCTCTAAACAAAGGACATTGAGCCCATAGTTCATTATCCTAGAGAAGCTAAGTTTTAAGGTGAACCCAAAGAAAAACATATAAGAATCCATTTGGGGGTTGGAGACAGACAGGGTCACCTGACAGGTTTGGGAGCATGGGAGTCTGGGGGATAGAGGGAGGGAAAGAGAAGGAAGAGGAGGGGAGAAAGGGAGGGTTAAGGAGAACTTGAGGGAATGGTATGATCGAGATGGAGGGGGAACAGATGTGAGAGCAAGGAGAGAGATACCTAGATTGGGGGAGCCATTATGGGGTTGGCAAGATACCTGGCTCTAGAGAAATTCTCAGGAATCCACAAGATTGGCCCCAGCTAAGACCCTAGGCAATAGTGGAGAGGGTGTCTGAACTGGCATTGCCCTGTATTCAGATTGATGATTATCTTAAATGACTTTTTAAACACGTCAGTAAATAATTAGTGGTTAAAGAATTCTTTAGTCCTTCATGAAGCATTTTGGAGCATCATGATTTTTAAACTTTTGCTTGGATTGCTGTAATCAAAAAATTGCTATGATCATAATCAAGAGTACATACCTGTTAGATGTCTAATGGAGAGGAAATACTTAATATTCACACTTTAAATGAATTCTCAAAATTGCATATTGTAGTAACAGCCTAGTATTTGATTCAACAGTTGATTGTGAGTAATTTAACCGAAATATAAAGGCTTTGAATACATTTTTGTTTTAATCCTTTACATGGCTATTAGGTGCAAATACTAAATAGATACAATAATCACTTCTTTTCTTCAATTATTGCATCAACTTCCTGAGAAATTTCAAAAGGAAATGTAACTATTTAATAAAATACAACTTATCTATAACTACCTGTTCTGAGAACGTGAAACAAGCGGGTTCATTCTTTTTACTATAGAAAAAAAGAGACCACTACATACAAGCTATTGCTGCATGCAAATGAACTGGTTCAAAATCTTCCAGGTGCTATTTAATAGAGTTTGCATCATTTCATTTAAAATGTAAGGTCTGCTTGTTCATGTTGACAAGTAATGGCAATTAAAGTCAATTAAGAAGAAATAGAATTAAAGAATTGGTAAGGCCTCTTATGCATCATATGCTAGCATTCTCAAGGCAAGTCTAGGTCTTAATTTTTTCTTTGCTCTTGCTAAAGTCACAAGCATTCTTTTTGTTTTTCTTATTTATAAAGGGGAAATGACAGAATCTATGGTCCCTATGTCCCTGGCCTTCATTATTAATTTAATGAGTTAAGTTACAAATTGATCATTCTTCTTTTCCTTGCCTAAGCATTTGTGCCAAAAACCACAAGGACCACAACTCTTTTGTAGCACCGCTGCATCTACCTCTCTGTGGACATAACTCATAAGTGAACATATGATAGGCTAACAATTCACAGTAATCGCGGCTTTGTATTGCAGAGTGTGAGATGCAGAAGAGGCTGAAGAATACAAACTTTCTTCTTTGAAAAACTTTTAATATTCACTCATTTTACAATAAAGTTGTTAATTCTGAATTCTGCCTTTTCCCATGACTGGAATAAAGGTGACATGTAGCTGCCTATGATCCAATAAAACACTAAACCCTAAAGTGAAAACATAAATCCACCTTTCTTTTCCTGGCTCATCCTCAGACAAAATCACCTTCAACACTAGCTTTTTTGAGTTTTGAAAGGGGCCTTTTTTAATTTAAATACTATGACTATGCAGCTTTATTTTTCCAACTATAGGCACTATTAAGTTAAAAGTTAGAGAAAAATACTTGTATGTAACTCCTTCATTCTACCTCAATTTATTTTAATATTTTCCCAATATTAAACAAATTTTCTTGCTGCCTATATTTATCACCTGGTTCTTTGAAGTAAAACATGTTTGTCTTGGTCTGCTTGAATACTGGAACAAAATACTTTTCAATTCATGACAGCTTCTACTTTAATTATTGTTACATACACATGTATTGAAAAATCCAGCCTTCTGAGTTCATTTAATGTTGCTCATATGTTTCTGTGTTAGTCAGGACTAGATGATCTAACAGAGAGACTGTCCTTGGAAAGACAGATTCTCCCTTTTTCAGTAGCCATTAATTATTTATAGCAATTCATCTAGGAGTAAGACCTTATGATATGCCTGCAACCACACTGCCCTGTCAACTTGTGCTGCAGGTATTTTTTAAGCAGTCATATTAATGAGATTTTATGGGTATAGCTTCTCTATAATACACAGAAGACATAACTTTGTATGTTTCTGGTTCTCTGGCTCTTACAATCTTTCCTAGTCCTTTTCTGTGTTGCTCCATAATACTTTGGTGTAAAGATTGTGTCATAGATGTATGTATCAGTGATCAGTTATTTTTTTATACTTGGACCAGTTGATTAAAAATAAAACTTGAATGTGGCCTAACAAGTTACAGAAGACTAGGGACAAACCCTCATATTAAAGCTGGATGAGACAATCCGGTAAGAAGTAAAGGGTTCTAAGAGAAAATGAAAAAGTCAGAGACATGCCCCACCACCACTAAACCCCAAGCTAAACAACCACAACATATATGCAGGTGAACTAGAGCAGGTCCAAGAATTTCATACTCCAGGATTGCCAATTCAATCTCCGTGAGCTCCTATGAGCCTTGCTTAGTTGATTCTGTGGGCTGTCATCTCCTGGTGTCTTTGACCCCTCTAGAGCCTATAATTCTCCTTTGTCCCGCCCGCTTCTGTGGGTTCCCTGAGTTCTCCCTAATGTTTGTCTGTGGGTCTTTACTCCCAGCAGTTGCATCTGCTCCCATCAGCTGGCAGAGGATTCCTCTGAGATAGTTATTGGACTAGGCAAGTTCCTAAAGTATGAGTAAAGAAGAACATTAACAGCAATCATCTTATTTGTGCTTTACTTTTTTTTTTTTAACCTGTCATGTTTGGTTTTGTTCAAACAATGACTCACCCAAACTGAGGCCCACTCCGGGAGAGGGACCTCATGCCTGACACTACCGGGATGTCCAGGAATTATGGGTGAATAACCCAGAGCTTGGAAATATTTTGTTGAGAATTTCTATGTTGCTGTTCATCACGCAAATGGGTTAAAAAAATTTCTGTTGCAAATACCTTGTATTATTATCAAGGCAATACTTGATTTCTAGGAGAATATTAATGCTATTTATTGTTTCCTCGTTTATGATAAAATAAAGAGATATTGGGTTATTCTTCAAAGGCTTTAGACAGCTTAGGAATGAGACTATTTAGCCCTTGGCTTTCTCTGTTTGGAGTCTATACATGACCACAATCCTGTTTTGTGCTATGGATCTACTTAACATGTCCGTATCTTTAAAATTTAGGTTTAGCAAATTTTGTATATCTAGTAATTTAATTACTTTTCCTAGGTTTTATTTCTACATTTTTGAAATATAAAATTTCAAACAAACCAGTGACAGTTCTCTGGATTTTATTGGAATTTGATCTAAATTCCCTTTATATAATTTTAATATTATTTAATTTGTTGCTTATTGCCCTTCTCTCTCTCTTTTCTCTAGTTTGTCTAGAGGATTTGTCAACCTTGTTATTTTTGTTTAAAATGTATCCCTGTCTGTCCTTGATTCCATATAATTATATACTCCCTATGTGATTAATGTTTTCTCTAATCTTTATTGTTTCTGTCATCTGTTGATTTGCATTCTGAGTTGTTCTCATTGCCCTTCAGATGCATTATAAAGTGCACATATTCATGTAATAACTCTCATTTTTTTGTTTGAACGCTGTCATAGCTGTGAACATAGAAAACAGAAGACCCTGTCCAGAATACTAAAATTTCTGCTATGTTTTTCCGTCACTTTTCTTCTAATACAGAAACTTGTTGGATTATTATGTGTTATTTCCTTAATTCTATCAATATTTACGTTGTCAGGCACTGTAGAGTCCTTCATACTACTGTCCCACTAGTTGATACCTGTCACAAACTTTTTTTGTGTGTGTTCTCATGTAAGGGCCTGTTTTGACTCCTCTTCTGACTGATAGTTTGGTAGTTTAGTTTCTAATTATCTTTATTTGATTGTTTGTACATCAATTAAAAAATAGTTTGATTTTGTGTGGCCACCCTGGCTTCACATAATTTGCTTCCACGGACTGAGGTGTACTATCCCATGCTTTCTTGAACTATATAGTTTCTAATGATAGATTTTGAGATTGTGCCTTGTTTACCCTTAGGAGCTAGAAGTTTTCTACTACAATGTTTAATAGTCTTTCCATTTTGTAGGTTTCATAACTTCTATCATATATCAGATATGTTCTTCATCATTTATATCTACTTAATGATCTGCATGCCCTCTGTGTTTGGATGCACATTGCTTTTTACATTTTGACATTATTGAGTAAAATTTCATTTAATAAGCATTTCTGTCTTTAATTTTTAAATAAGGTTCTCCTTTAATCCCGTGGATTCTTAACTTTCATGTTTTTGTCATATGCAAGGACTTTTGGCAACCAAAGTCATGCTTCAGTTCACTCTCTGATCTTTGATATACACATCTTGAATATAACTTTTCTTGATCATGTTTTCTGTCTATACTAGGTCTTCTCTATTGGTGACTCTTTGAACTATTTTTAAAATTATTTTAATTAAATGACTTGATTAGGCCCAACATTCCTGTTTGGTTCCATGCCATAACTTCAATTTCTTTGATGAATTATTTCCTCCATATTTTTAATGTTTTTCCCATATATATGATGTTCATTTCTCTACTACTAACTTTGTAATTATTCCCTGAGTTAATTTCTGTACTTGTTTATCTGCTTTAAATATCCTGTGCATTTACTCAAATTCTTATAATTGAAAATATTTTTTTTTCTTACAGTATATTCTGATCATGGCTTCCCCTCCCCCAAATTCTTCAAAGTATTCCCTATCTCATCACTTACCCACATTTGAAGTAGGATTATAAGTTAATTTTCAGGCACTTCACTGTTTGAGGACATGTAAGTTTTTTCAACATTGTAGTGGCTTGTTTCTTTCACCTCTAATTTTACATTATTACACTTTATGAATATATAAGATGAATGTGTGATTTAAATTTTATTTTCTAACTTCTCATTACTGTTTAGTTAGATTTGTGCTTGCTTTTGTTTATTGTTTGCTTGAATTTATTACTCATACTACTAATTAATGTAGAAACAAAATAGTAGAACATATAATATTTTGATAATAAGTACACTATTGAAATACACCAACATCTGCAATCAAGGTTGAAAACAGAAGATCTAGAATACTGTCAGAAAAATGCTATTAAATATGTTTAATGGTAATTGTATCAATAAAACATGAGGAAAGGTAAAACACAAATCTGGGGATAAGTCAGAAATAAAAAGAAAAATTCATGACCTAGAAATGAGAATGAACAGAAACAATATACTGTTGTATAATTTAAAAAAAGAAAAAAATCATAAACGCCTATTTTACCATGATTAAACTGAAACAAAGCAATTAAAATACAAATCGTAAATAAAGAATACAAAAAATGTAATACTTTAAAAATATGTCACCAGTTCACTCAACTTCTTGTTGAAAAGAATCCATTTTTCATTGTTCCCTAAATTGTGCCTTCTAACTAAGTCCACAGATTAGAATCCCTTTGGGGGGATTCTTTATAATTCAAAATAACTTAGACCAGTACATAATCTGTGATGTGTTAGTTTGTTGAACAAGAATTTAGTTTCTGAAGGATAACCCTGATCCTAGGTAGAAGCCAAATCACCTTGACTACCTTCTCCAATGTACAGTTAAATGCTTTACTTGTTATGCTGAATAATTGCAATTTCCAACTAAGATCTTCATACAGAGTCTCTCAGAGAAATCTTTTGCATGGCTGCTGAGCACTCTCTTTGCACCAGGACCCTGCTTGTTTTCCAGTGAACACTGGGCCCTACACTTATTGTCTGAATGGATTTGTCTGTGAGTCTGCACCAATAACTGCTTACTGCATTTAATGGGCTTGTCTGGCACTTTCTTGAATAATTAGTGATATAGGGGTGTTGATTCACAGAATTGTAAGATACCACAGTTATGTGAGTGATCTACTGACATGGTTGTTTTGGTGGTTTTAAGGAGATTGACCTCCACAGTACATGCATTTGAATTCCTGGTCTTCAGCTGATGGAACTGTTTGGGAAGGATTAGAATGTGGAGCCTTTGGAAGAGCTGTGTCTCTAGAGAAAGGCTTTCACGTTTCTAAAATCCACACCATTCTCAGTTAACTCTGTATCTTATTAATTGTAGATAAGGGCGTGAACTCTTTTTTTATTTATTTAACTTTATTTCATGCACATTAGTATAACAATGTCAGATTCTCTGGAACTGGAGTTAAAGATAGCTGTGTAGCTGCCATGTGGATGCTGGGAATAGAACCTGGGTCCTCTGGAGGAGCAGTCAGTGCTATTAACCACTGAGCCATCTCACCAGCCCAGGGTGTGAACTCTTGATTGGAGCTGCAGCACCCTGTATGCCCTGATGTTACCATGCTCCCTGCCATGAAGGTCATTGGAATGCTTTGTGAAATCATAAGTGTTCAATAGTCTCTTTCTTCTATAATTTCTCTTGATCATGGAGTCTCAGAACTGCAATAGAAAAATAACTACGATTGCCCTGCTCAGCAATAATACAAACCAGTCCTTTCCCCTCTCTAGGAGGAATGGACTATATAGCTTGTGGCAAGCTCCTTCAAAATGTTTGTTTCACCCACACCAGGAACATCCTGTCTAAATTTTGTTTTTGCAGTTTGGTATCACATTGGGGTAGAGGGCAACTTTCATTCAACTAAGGCATTTGGAACTCTAAGTAGGAGTCTATTGTTTTCATCATTTACAAAGTGAATTCTCACTAATTTCTAAATGTGATGTGTCTCATCTCTTTATGTTATTAAGTGTATCCCTCTCTTGTCTTATTGTGATTCTTACCTTGTTTGGAAGCCAGAGATCAGGTGTGTTTCATTCAAATTCATAGGTGTCTAGTAATGTACTATTTGTCTCCATCCTACAATCTGTACCTCATATACAACTATTTGTTATACATTCTGCCAGTGTTTCCTCTAGTTTCTTAGGTTTTAAATATAATAATTCTTATATTTAATAAAATCTGTATTTTATTCTCAAACAAGAACAAAATATCGTAATTTTTCTATCAACACTATCTTAAATCACTTAGAATATTTCATATTAGTTTTATCTAATGATATTTCCCATAAGCCCAGAGAATGTCCATTAATACTTCTGATATTGAGGCTCTATAGTTGAGGCATTATAGTAGCTTTTTTCTTAATCTCCCTGGACTGGAAAAAATTACTAGATGAGTTAATCAACAAATATTGATTCCCATAGTTCTGGAAACTGGGAATTCAGTGCCTAAAGGGAACAAGCCAAGTTGTCAGATGTGCCTATTTCTATCACAGATGGGCATTTTTCATTTTCTTCACACATGTATTAAAAAATGGATTTTGAATGTCCTCCTTCCCCAAGGCAATTAATTCCATCGGGCAATTCTTCCTTCTCCTCACTGTATCACAATCTAATTAACTCACAAGCATTCCACTTCCTAAAACCATCTCATTGGATAGCAGAGTTTTACAATGGAAATGGTCAAAAGGGATTACAAATAAATTATTCATTTTTATATTAAATTCATCTTTATCACTGATCACTATAGATATTTTCAGTTGCATTTTCATTTCTGTTTGGGGCATATTTTATTTCTTTTCCTTTTGTAACTGGAAGCATTTAAAATTTCTGCTTAGTTCTAATAAATTATTTTTTTAATATTTTGAAATTTATTTAATATCCCCACTGCAAATTCCTCTCTTTTCTTCTCCCGGTCCTTCACAACACCACTCCACCTCTCATCTCCTCTGTTCATCCACTCCTCCTCTGTTTCTATTCAGAAAAAGTCCGGTCTCCCATGGATATTGACAGAACACGGTATATTAAGTGGTAGTGAGGCTCAACACCTTGCCTTGTGGTAAGGCTGCCCAAGGCAACCCAGTTGGAAGAATAGTGACCTACAAAACAGTAAAGGTGTCAGAGATAGAACCTCTTCCCACTCTTAGGAGACCCACAAGAAGACCAGGCAACACATCTGTCACTTATATGCATAGGGTCTAGGTCAGTCCTATGCAGTCTCTCTGGTTGTTAGTTTTGCCTCTGTGAACTTTTATGATCCCAGGTTACTTGATTCTGCTGTTTTTCTTGTGATGTCCTTGACCCCCACGGATACTAGAAACAATTCTCCTTTCTTCAGCAGAATACCCTAAGCATGGTCTAATGTTTGATTCTTGGTCTCTGCATGTGTTTTCCACAGTTGCTGGACAAGTTTCTCTGATGGCTATTGGGTTAGGCCCATCTAACCAAATAATCTGAGTACAGCAGAATATCGTTAGGCATCACTACATTGACATTTTTTCCTCCAGTTGTGTTTGGTTCTATCCTAGGTATCTGAGCCATCTAGCCTGTGGGTGGGAGCTTCTGACAGTATCAAGAGTGTGCTCACTCTTGTGACATGGGTCTAAGGCTGTATGAATGATAGGTTGGCCACTCACATAATCTCTGTGCCACCCTTACCCAAGCACATTCCATAGGCAAGTAAGGCTGCAGGTAAAAGGTTAATGGTTGGGCCTATGTACCAATCTCTCCACTGCAGATGGCCAGTTCAGTCTACATAATCATAATTGCTATGAATCTTAGCTTGAGTCATCCTTATAAAGTCTTGAGAGTTTCCATTGCACCAGGTTTCTACTTGACTCTGAAATGCATTTTTCAATTTCAGAAATCAGTCCATCCCACTCCCAAACAACATTCATATTCCCATCCCAGCTGGCTCCCAGTCCACCCACATTTCCCCTATCCAGGGAGATCCCAGTGTCCCCTTCAGCCCCTCTTTTCTTTAGCCTCTCTATATCTGTGGATTGTAACACGGCTGTCCTTTTCCTTACAGCTAATGTCCACTCTGGGTTGCTGAAATGGCTCTGCCATTACAGGCTAGGACTACAAGCAAAATAATTATTTTATTATATAAATATGTAACTTTATTAAAATTTATATGATAAAATAAATGAAATTTTTAATCATTGATCTACACTTTTTCCAAATTTCATTGTTTTGCACATTTTAAAAATGTTCTCCTAACATCTCCAAACTATCAGTAAAGTTTTCTAACATTTTTTTATTTTGTTTAATTTATCTTGCAAATGCTGCTTTTCCAAATTTTCTCTCTTTTTCCATATGTGAGTTTTTAAATTTTTGTTTTAGGTATTTTGATGTTGCGCATGGATAATTTTTGTTCACATTTTCCTTTTATCTTTGTATCTTCTATTCATAGTAGGTAATTTTTTTAGACTGTAACTATAGCCATATTTATCAATATTAATGAAGAATTAATGACTTTGGGAAGGAGTAGCAGTCATGGCAGCACATGCAGGGAGAGAGAATGTAAGATAGAAATTAGAAAGAAAGTATTCATATAAAATTTTCAAAAAATTAAAACTTCAAGTTAAAACTGTCAATTTCGATAAATCATTTTCACTGGTATTAAACCAAACTGATTATATTTCTAAAATTTAGCAATTTAAAATTTGTTTTCTGTCATATTATCCACATACATTGGATTATTACATAATGTTTAAATTATTATAAGAAAGTATATGAAATAACAAAAGGATGATATCCTTTTAATCATTCTTATTTGTAATCAGAAGACTTCATATTCACCATAATTGATTATCATTATTTTCTGAGAGACACAGATTCTTTTTCTTGATCATTTGAATCATCAATGTTTTACACTTGATTTTTAAATGCCCAATAATATCATCGTATTTGTTTTAGCAGAAAATTGAATTCATACACTCATGCTGAAAAGTAAGAACATTGGAAGTTGTTCAAAGTGTCATTGAAGCCCTTTCAACATCCTTCATTTCAATCTGATTTGGAATAATCCTTTTGTACACTCTGAGTAAATATTACCCTCATTAGCTAATAAAGAACTGCCTGGTCAGCAGCCAGGCAAGAAGTATAAGCGGGACAGCCAAACTGAGAATGCTGGTAGAAAGAAGGAGTCGCCATGAGGCACAAAAGGAACATGATATGCTAGTGGACAGGTAAAGCCGGAAGCTGTATGGTAATACATAGATTAACAGATATGAGTTCATTTAAGTTTTAAGAGTTAGTAACAAGTTTGAGCTATCAGTAAATATCTGTAATTAATAATAAGATTCTCTTGTAGTTATTTGGTAAACAGCTACAGGTATGAGAAAACTCTGCCTACAGTAAGCCAAGTAAGCTGATGCCAAGTTACAATTCCACCAGGGATCTTGAAACCATAGTTGAAGTTCCCACTGATTCTCTGTAGTACAGAGCTTAGGGAAGTAGTTTCCCAGGTATTCCTGTATCAGCAAGTTACTCTCTAATGTCCTACTTTTAATAGGCTTCTGTGGTAATTGGGGTTGTGTAGAGTCTGTTATCTTGCCCTACCTACAGTGCTGGCTATGAATGGAAAATCCAAGAACCCAATAGTTGCTCAGTCCACAGGGCTGGATGCTTCAGTTGTTCTTCAGTATATACTGGAATCCTGAAGAAATAAGAGCTAATGCCAATGCAGGGAAGAACTTTTCAGCAAGTCAAGTGCAAGTAGTATAGAGCAAAAGCTTCCTTCTTCCATGTCCTCCTATAACTTTTGATAAGAATATATGACCCAGATTAGCTCTGTATTTTCTATGACTCAAAAGATCTGCATTAAAGGTATATCTTCCCACACCAAAGGTCCAGATTAGAGATGTATGATCCTACCTCAAAGTAAGCAAAAATCCCTTATGAGAACACCCTCTATTTTGTGATTTTAACTAATTCCAAATGTAGCCAAATTGACAATTAAAAATAACCATCAAGGTTTCTCTTTTTAGACCTTGGAGGCTTTTTGGTTGATGCCTTACTATCAAGGCATTTTAATATTATCTCACTAAACAGGTTGTTGCTTCTTTTAATGGTGTAAATATTATACTAATCATACTGGATTTACCCATACTTAGTATAACCGCATTTTTAAAAGAAGTTTTATGTCAAAATTGCTCATTTACCATATTTTTTACTCTCTTTTTTACTATCAGTTCTGAAGTTTTAAACTTTTCCAATTTTTTTCCAGTAATCAAACTGAAATATTGAAGTTAGTTTTATCACAGCAACTGTTTCATTTATATGGTATCTATTTTCTGTTTTTGTCACCTTTGTACCATTGTAACAGAGTAAATGAACTAATGGTCATTAAAGCTGATTTTTGACTCATGACTTTGGAGGAATTTCAATCAAAGAAAATGAGGCAGAATAGCTTTGTGTATGGCAGAAAGAACAAACATAGTATAACTGCTTCCTTAGAAGGTGGAGGCAAAAGTGGAAAAATTCAAGGTCATAGTTGCTTAAATAGCAAGGTTGCATACCAAACCTGTAAAGGTTACATGAGACTTCCCTTACACAAAATAGAAACAAAAAATAAATGCCTTCTTTTCAATACTGTACAATTTATTATATTGCGGTACAATAATTATCCCAATAACATCTTAGGCTATAAAACTTTAAAGTAAACTTATTTATTAGGAAAATTATATTACTTATATTAAATATGTAACTAACTTAAAATAAGTATTAAATTAGTTTTGTATCTTATAGTTTTCCTATTATACACACAAGTACAGAAATAGAACGTTCAGTTTACAAAGCTTTCTATATGAATAGGCTAATTTTTCTAAGAAATCATATATTAGGAATTAGATTTAAAAATTTTCACTTAACCCTAATCTATGTTTCTAAATCAATACTCAAAATAAAAGTTGATGATATTATTATTTGTTATGGTTCCTTATAGTTTTAGCAAGAGGAAATCTAGATTTAATAGCAGATGCAAATTATGTAAAATTACAGGAAGTTAAAATAAAAATACATTATATAGGTATAGATGGGAGTTCTGGAGTAGGAAGAAAAAGGGAAAAGGAGGAGGGGAAAGGAGGGAATACTTGAATAAAAAGTTAAAATTAAGGAATATGTGAGGTAGATAGTTTGGAAACCTAGTATAGTAGAAGCTTCCTAAAATATATACATATGTGAAAATGATAAAATGATATTACAAAATAATACAGGAATTAGAGACCCTAATGGCCATCTTTTGTTACCAAATGGAACTTCCTGTACCCGGATTGGGTTAAAGCTAATAGAGTTTCTAGCCACAAAGATCCCATTAAAAACCCTGAACAAATGAAGCTGTTTTCTGGACTCTAGTTGTTTCTCTTTCATATACTAATGGTAAACTCCCAGAGCTGAAGACAACACCTACAAAATTCATTGAACATGGCAAAGCTTAGCAGATGCCTACATAGAAACTTTAATCCAAATTGATATAGCAAAATAATCTGCAAGCTACCAAAAAAGAAATATAAGTGCAATACCTTAGATCTAGAATGGTGTCTTGGTTGCAAGATATACTGGTGGAATGGTGATGCAATACCCAGCAGATATCTGATTTCACTTAATGCCCACTTCACAAAATAGTACCCATACTCTACACTGCTTGAGTGACCAAGAACCTAAGACTAGGTAGCAAAGGGACATAGGAGAAAGCGTAATAGTACTAATTTTACATTGCTCA
This sequence comes from Myodes glareolus, assembly GCF_982192425.1. Classification (NCBI taxonomy): domain Eukaryota; kingdom Metazoa; phylum Chordata; class Mammalia; order Rodentia; family Cricetidae; genus Myodes; species Myodes glareolus. The sequence continues at coordinate 23,049,808 of NC_142048.1, read as the reverse complement.
ACCATCATCAGAAATGCTTCTTCCTTAGTGGATTGGAAGGTGTGTGTGTGTGTGTGTGTGTGTGTGTGTGTGTGTGTGTGTGTGTGTGTGTATATACATATACATACATATATATATATATATATATATATATATATATATATATATATATATATATATATATATATGTAAAATCCCAGCCAGACATTATGCAGAGAGCTAGGGACCTGGGAACACTAAAGTCCAAAATGAAATGTCTTCAGTTTGATCTCTTTTCTCCAGGTTCATATAACTAGCAGGAGGCTTTGAGAACCAACCTCAATGACCGTCAGGATTCAGAGAGGATGCTGCAGTAAATGAGGGAATTGAGGTAAATCTGAGCACAAATGAGAAAACTGTCTCACATATGTTTTTCCAAGCAAGTCTCTATATTCTTTTGCTTCCATTCTAATTCTCCTGTTCTTCCTCTAATTTCCCCTAGCTTCTTCTTCTAGCTTCTTCTTCTATTCTCAAACCTCTTCTCCTTCAGCAGCCTTGAAGTGATTAAAAAAAAAAATACGAGAATTACCTGTGGTAAGTGATTAGGGAGCTAAGGTGTTGCCAGGGCGATCCAAGGGTCCATGTTTACCTGGACTAAGATCGTGACCAGAGGGTAGAGGTAGACTGTCCAATGAGATAAGCTTTGAGATAAGTTTCTTGTTAACAGACTGGCAAGTAAGGAATTGGCAT